>NW_013952538.1:1071881-1081681 GCF_001266775.1 Austrofundulus limnaeus
AGTTTTTATTTTTTATAATAACAAGCTGGAATGAAAATAAGCAAAAATGAAATAAAAGTAATGACTTTCTGCTTGTCTTTTTAAAAAATGTAAGGAGTAAAAGTAAAAAGTAGGCTGACAAAGAATTACTCAAGTAAAGTACAGATACCCAAAAATTGAACTTAAGTACAATAAAGAAGTACTTAGTTACTTTACAACCCTGGCTAAACCTTTCTTAAATTTAGCAACTGTTACAATATGGAACTTTTAGCTATTGCTCTGCCACTTTTAGCCAAATTTTCTTTAATTTAAGCTCCAGTTTTATGCTACTTCTTTAGCTGGCCTGTTGTTTCTTTTTAACTATCATTCTGATACTTTTACCTTTTAGTTTCTGTTCTGTTACTTTCAGCCTTTACGGTTTTGCAACTTTTAGCATTTAGCATGTTTTTGACACTTTAACCTTTTAGCTGTTCTTCTAATGCCTTTAGCTACTTCTTTATTACTTTTAAAATCTAGTTATCCTTTTACCTTTAGCTTCTAGCTAGCATAGCTTTAGCTACTTTTAGTTGACTTTTTATGACATTTAGCCTGTTTTTATTTTTAGATTTTACTTACGTTTTTGTTTCTTTTAGCTTATTTTGCTTTAGCTGTTTGCTCATTTTAGCTTCCATTTTGTTTAAACTAGTTTTTGGCAAGACATTTTTTCTTCTTCTTTCATCCAGCATTTTATAACTTTTAGCTATTCTTTTGCTCTACTTTCAGCTAGTATTTTTCTACCTTTAGCTAGCACTTTTAGATGAATTTTCTACTTCAGCTTTTAGCAGTTTTGTGTTATTTTTTAGTCATCCGGATGGTTTTTAAATCCAGAGGGATTCCGGAGCTGAACTCTTCATTGATGTAGGTGTTGGTCATGTTGATCCATACAAACCACGGATCAATCATGTCGTTTATGTCATCAGCATCATGTGTCGAATATTTAAGCTTGTTAGTAAACAAAAACTCAAGATGAAAACAGAAAAAAAATCTCTGTTTTTTGATAATTCAGTTTAAATGCTGTCAGCTGAAAGTCAATTGGAAAGGCTAACAGAAGCTAGCTAAACGTACCAAAACAGTAGCAAAATTTTTGCTAAAAGCTAAAAATAGTGAAAGAAGCTGAAGACTAACTAAAGAAGCAAAGCACTAGAAGCTTTAATGAGCAATACCTAGTTAAAAGCTAGAAAAAAGCCAAACACTAGCTAAAAAGTGACCAAGCCTTTGCTAAAAGCAAAAAATAGCTAAATAAGCAGAACACTACAGAAGCTAAACTGACAAACCTTAGATAAAAGATGAAAAATATGTGCCAAAACATGTGGTAAAGCCTTTAGTAAAAGCTAAAAATAGCAAAAGGGTGAGCTAAAAACTAAAAGATGTGATGCAAAATGCTAACTAACAGGTAAGGCTATCTAAAAGCTAACAGTAACAATTATGTGAATTAGCAAAATGGTAGTTAAAAGCAAAAATAAAAATGATCTAAAAGCTAAAGGAAGTAACAAAATATAGCAAGCGAATAAAAAGGTTAAGTAAAAGTAGCAAAATAGTAGCTAGAAGATCAAAGTGACTAAAGAATAGCTAAAAGCTAAATGTAGCAAATGGTTAGTTAAAAGTAGCAAAAGGATAGCTAGAAGCTCCAAGTGGCTAAAGGCTAGTTAAAGGCTAAATGTAGCAAAAGGTTAGTTACAGGTACAATGATAGCTGGAAGCTCAAAATGACTAAAGACTAGCTAAAAGGGAAAAAATGTAGCAAAAGTTTAGTTAAAAGTAGCAAAATAATAGCTAGAAGCTCAAAGTGGCTAAAGGCTGCATGAAAGAAAAATAAAGTAAAGGAATTGTTAAAAGTAGCAAAACAGTAGCTGGGAGCTGTAAGTGTAACTAAATGTAAACTAAATGTAGCAAAGGGATAGTTAAAAGTAGTAAAACAGTAGCCAGAATCTCAAAGTGGCTAAAAGCTAACTAAAGCTAGCTCAGATGAGCCCCCATTCTCTGATTTGTAACTCAGATTTTGTTTTTACACCCAGAGGTTTCTATGGGAACAACAAACGTACTGTACTGACCACGCTGTGTTAGTTTCTCCTGGAGGAAACTGTTCGGCTGTTTTGATGTTTTTTTTTTTAATGGCAGCTGAATGATGCAGCGTGAACCATGAGGTCAGGTCGGTCAGTGAGAAGTTGTGTTATCAGTGCACAGTGGGCTCGAACTCAGCAAACAAAAGTTTTAAACTCTGTCTGGAGCACAAAGACCTGTATTGATGGCAGCACTCAGATGTTTGAGGAACTTTAACTTTTTAAATAAAGCATAAAATAATCTGTTTCAGTCACATCAGTCGAACTGGAGACGTTTAGGAGCGTCTCTGCCGGCACACATTTGCTGGACTTTTCAACACAAACAAACATCCTGACATGTTTTGAAAATGACCCAGTTAAAAACGTCTGAGTGTACTTTAGCTTATTTGCCTTCGGCTGCTGTGATAGTGGTTCGCCTGCGAGTTAAACATGTGAGCTTGTGACCAGACTCAAGTCAAAACAACAATTTATTTTTATCTCTCTTTTAGCCTCATCTTATCAGTCCTGTTTTCAGTTTGTTTGTCTCATTTTCCATTTGCTATCGTCTGCAGCCAGTGAGGGGAAGTTGATAATATTTATGTTTGTCTGTCTGTTAGCAAAATATCTCATGAACCAGTAAATGGATTTTAACGCAACTCTCAGGAAGTAATTACTGGATGTGTGCCTACAGCTGATTGACTTTTGCAGTCTGCCCTGGTCAAGATGGCTGCCACAGCTAATCCATGCGACATAAAAATTATTAGAACTTGGTCAGTTTTGAAGATGTGATGTTAAAATTTGGTGTGGTAGCAGCTGAGATTGTTTCCTAACACATAGTCTGAGAGCTAACAGATAACATTATATTTTTAGGTTTAATTAATCAAATACTTCTCATTTCTCAGCTCAAAATCATTAATGTAAAACTGACTTTGGTGATCATGGGTGATTTGCATTCCTTAAAGAAATGCCAGAACTTTATTGTTATTGTTTCATTTTATTTGCAACGTTTTTGTCCTTAATGCCTTTTGTTCTATTTTTATATTTACAGAACTCAGGTCAGTGAAGCTTTTAAAAGAGCTTCTGACATAAACTTGATTTGAGAGAGAAAAATGTTCTCGCTGGACGTGAAAGTTCTACATGTTGGCAAATGTGCAAAAATATGTATATATCTGTCAGTGTTTACAGTGCTGTGAAATTTTTTTTGTTAGCTTTTTTTCCCACACCTAAATGAGACGAAGATAACCTGAATAAATACCAAAAGCATTTTTTCAAGTCATGATTCATTGCAGAAAAAACAAGTGAAAAAGTAACTGATTCCCCTCGTTAAACCAACAATTAACTGTTTGTGGGAAGCTGAGTTAAATATCCTGAGGACTGATGAGACCAGAGTCTGATACGAGGGTGGTAGTGTGATGATCTGGGGCTGCTGGGCTGCTTCAAGACCTGAAGGACCGGTTATAAAATAAGTAAGTAAGTAAGTAAGTAAGTAAGTAAGTAAATAAATAAATAACTTCAGCCCTAGTCCTTACCAGAAAGTCCTGGAGGAGAGTGTTGTAACTTCAGTTCAGTCTGATGTTAACATTTGTAAACAGAAGGAATCTAGAAAGAAGCAGTTTTTTTTTTAACATTTATATAACTCTTAAGTCCCAAGGGGTTTTCTTGATGTTTTTGCTCAAAATATCATGCCAAAATGTAACTGAGTGTATCTCAGCATTGACAAACTCTACTTAAATAATCTTGGTATCAAAATAAAGCAACACTTGGAAGATTTCACCAGAGAGTCAGTATTAAAACAGCTGCTGTGGTTTTAGACATATTGAGAATGGAACATAATTTTTTTTTACATTTTTTTCCTTTCCATCTGAATAATTTTTTCATTAGACAGTTTACAACCTACAGCGGGTAAAATAAGTATTGAACACGTCACCATTTTTCTCAGTAAATATATTACTAGAGGTGCTAATGACATGAAATTTTCACCAGATGTCGGTAACAACCCAAGTGATCCATACATACAAAGAAATCAAACCATAAATGTCCAGAAATGAAGTTATTTGTAATAATGTGGAATGGCACAGGGAAAAAGTATTGAACACATGAAGAAAGGGAGGTGTAAAAAGGCATGGAAAGACAAGACACCAGCTGAACTCTCTCAGTAATTAGAAAGCAAGCCTGCCCCTTGTCAGTGCAAGTTAATATCAGCTGGTTCAGTCCCAAATGATGGCCAGGTATCACACAAGAACCATCTGATGATGGGTAAAAGTAAAGAGCTCTCTCAAGACCTTCACAACCTTATTGTTGCAAAGCATAATGATGGCATCGGTTACAGAAGAATGTCTAAACTTCTGAAGGTTCCAGTGAGCACTGTTGGGGCCATAATTCAGAAGTGGAAAGAACATTATTTCACCATAAACCGACCACGACCAGGTGCTCCTCACAAGATTTCTGACAGAGGAGTGAAAAGAATTATCAGAAGAGTTGTCCAAGAGCCAAGGACCACTTGTGGAGAGCTTCAGAAAGACCTGGAATTAGCAGGTACGTTTGTTTCAAAGAAAACAATAAGTAATGCACTGAACCACCATGGCCTGTATGCACGCTCACCACGCAAGACTCCACTGCTGAAGAAACAGCATGTTGAAGCTCCTTTAAAGTTTGCTGCACAACATTTAAACAAGCCTGTGTAATACTGGGAGAATATAGTCTGGTCAGATGAGACCAACATTGAACTGTTTGGATGCCAGAATACACATCATGTTTGGAGATCAAATGGCACTGCACATCAGCCCAAAAACACCATACCAACAGTGAAGTTTGGAGGTGGGAACATCATGGTGTGGGGCTGTTTTTCAGCATATGGTACTGGCAAACTTCAAATAATTGAAGGAAGGATGAGTGGAAAAATGTACAGAGACATTCTTGATAAAAATCTGCTTCCATCTACCAGGATGATGAAGATGAAACGTGGCTGGACATTTCAGCAAGACAATGAGCCCAAACACAAAGCCAAGGAAACTCTCAGTTGGTTTCAGAGAAAGAAACTAAAGCTGCTGGAATGGCCCAGCCAATCACCTGACCTGAATCCAACAGAAAATCTATGGAAAGAACTAAAGATCAGAGTTCATAGAAGAGGTCCACGAAACCTTCAAGATTTGAAGACTGTTTGTGTGGAAGAATGGGCCAAAATCACACCTGAGCAATGCATGCCACTAGTTTCTCCATACAGGAGGCGTCTTGAAGCTGTCATTGACAACAAAGGCTGTTGTACAAAGTATTAGATAAATTTCAGTAAGTGTGTTCAATACTTTTTCCCTGTGCCATTCCACATTATTACAAATAACTTCATTTCTGGACATTTATGGTTTGATTTCTTTGTATGTATGGATCACTTGGGTTGTTACCAACATCTGGTGAAAATTTCATGTCATTAGCACCTCTAGTAATATATTTACTGAGAAAAATGGTGACGTGTTCAATACTTATTTTACCCGCTGTATTTAAAACCATAAAGAATCAGGTTAAAACTCTTGAAAACCATAAATCCACTTGTGAACATCACCTGTGCAAAGATTCATGCTGCTAAAATGAACTGGAGCAAAGTTACAGAGGTTTTAGTAAAGAATGAATTTAGTGTTTTGTCATTCTGCACAGGACAGACCATGATGGTACCATTAATAAATGCTACAAAATCTGAAGTTTTTCATTGCAAAAGTTATTTATTTTTTCTTACCTGCCTTAAATGACTTGTTGTTGAATGTTTGTTCTTTTAAAAAGTTATCCAGACATTTATTTGTCACCATATATATTATATAAAAGAATGAGAAATTATATTTGACTTTAGTTGGATCATATTCACTCAAACTCAAGTAAAAATAAACCTTTCAACACACTTTACAACACATTTAGGTATCTACTTTGACTTACATAAAAAAAATCTAAAAATTTTCCTTTACAGATTTGTTGTAATGTATTTACAGATTTGCAATGATGCCATTTTGTACAGTTTGTTTACTTTCTGATTCACTTGCTTGACGTTTGAACTGTGTTTGGTGAATGTAAATATAGTTTCTATATAGTCATGAGCTTTTAGCCAAGATTCTTAGCTTTTTATTGATACCAAACATGTCAAGGTTCAACTCACATCTTAAGTTAACAGAAGTTAAAAGATATAGAAAATGGCAAAAGCTGTTTTGCTCAATAGGTTAAAGTGGATTTGATTTCAGAAAAAATACGTTTCTGTGTTTTTCTCCTCATAAACATCTAAATCAGAACATTAATATCAGATTTTTTAATAATCTAAGAGATAAATGTTACATAATTACAAAATGTATTTAGTTTGAATTAAGTTTTTAGGCAGGTTTCGATCTAAATAAGTGAAGGGTCAACACACATTCGTTTTATTTCATCAGTTATTTTCATTTGAACACATCAGGATGTAATAAATTGTTTTTGTGAGAAACTAAACGTTTGTCCAGACGGTGAGCACGGTTTGATCATAAACGATTGAGACAAAGTTTCGTACAAGAAAAATGAGAAAGCCTCAGCAGCAGCTGGACGAGACGCGTCCGAGGACAAAAACCTGAAAGAGGACAAAAACAAAAGGAGTGAAAGTTCAAGATCAGGAAGCTGGAAGACGTTTCACAAGTTTCACCACAAGTTTCAAGAATCCTTCCTTTCACAATAAAAGCCCTTTCATCATTTAAACTGAAAATAAGATGCAAATAATTTCCTTTAAAATGAAACTAAACGTGTAAAAATAACACTTAGCTTTGCTTCTTTGAGCAAAAATATTTGAAATCTGCATGAATCCAGCCGGTGTTTTTGTTTCAGCATTTTTGCATAAATATGATCAGCTTCTAAATAACAACACATAAAAAGATGATTGTTCATCTAAAACTCTCCACAAAGGGAATATTTTTTATAATATTTTGCTGAATAATATTCTATTAGTGCTTCTTTGGAGTGAATTATAAGTTTTAATTTGGATCAAAAATCTGTAATATGATCTGAAGGTGAGTCCAAACAGCTCTCCATTTACAGGGAAAAACAGAAATACTACAAAATAAAACAAAATGAAAACTGACTGGAAGCAGGTTTCCTGTGAAGCTTCCTGTTTCTTACAAAAACGAACCGAAGAGTTTCAGACTTTAACCTTTTCGACACAAGTTCACTGCTGGACTCACTAAACCTGCAGAAATCCAAAATAGCTGACAACCACTGCTGAGTGTTGTTGATCCTCAGAGCCCCTGTGGAGGCACGGAAATAGTTTTTAAAACCAGGATTCTGTGGAGAAAATGACCAGATTAAAAACTCTTGATTAAAAAAGTGAATGATTTTATTGTATGTTTACAAATGAAACAGACAAAAGACATTAATCATGAAACACTTTAGTTTTCTCTGAAAATAAACTAATGGTTCACAAAAGCTGGGGTCAGGACCCCATGTGGGTCGTGAAAGTCCAAGTTAGGGGTCCTGAGAAAAACTGCAGGAATCTAATTGACAATGGAAACAATTGCCAAAAGCATGTTTAACCTGTGTGTGTGTGTGCGTGTGTGTGTGTGTGTGTGTGTGCGTGGCGGGGTATTATTTAGACTCGTTGTTCAATTCTATACCACACTCAAGTCACTTTGTAACCTTCAGTTCTTATGAAAAAGCTTTTTATATCAAAAATAAATTTGACTTTGCATCTAAATGCCTTGAAATTGGCCTCTATCTCTTTAAGAACGTCCTACCATTTCTGACACTCCCACTTCAGCATGTTTCAAACAGTGCTTCAGAGGAAGGGGTGCTCTGTGGGGCTGGTGCTCGACTGCAGACTGAACTCCCAGGTAAGAGATTTGTGTAAATAGGCGGAGCTTTGTATCAGCAAGTGTTTAAGCAGCTCCCCATGGCTGCCACAGGAGATTCAAGGATTGCTCCAACATGCATGAATGAGTCAAAGAAACACTGGATATTTTGGTGAGGGAATGACATAATACCACCCCCCACCACCTCAAGAGTTACAGAGAGAAAAAACAAGATAAGGACTAATTACTGCTGTTTGTTTACGAGCTGGGGTCACCAATTTTTTTCAACTTTTATTTTGTGGATCAGAAACTTAAAAAATTGAGAACTGCTGGTTTAAATCAGTGGCTCTCAAACAAAAATTTACGACAGTTTTGGCATTACTATTCATTCAAAAAACGTTTTTATTTATCTGGCAACCCTGGGTCCACTCTTATTTATCAGACGATACGTGACCCATTTAGAATCGATGACACAAGGTTACAACCACTTTATTTAGTGGCTGGAGGTTAATTTGATGATGGAGGAGGCATGCTAATCTGAGTAGGATTATGTTAAATTATCTGATGATGCTTCAGATCAAAGAAAACAAAGATGGGAGGAGTTACAGTGAAGGGATTTGTAAATATTTAAATTGTGTTTTATAAGTTTTACATCAAGAGTTGTTTTATTTTGCAGGTGAAACACTAAGACGGGAGATCAAAACAATGTGAGGAACAACAGAGATGAAGATCAGCGAGTCAGAAGGCGTGCTGAACTTCAAAAACTAAAAAAAAAACTTAAATATGTGCAGAATTGTGTTTTTCATTTCTACCCATTAAGTTAAATCATTGCAAGAAAATATTTTTTGCTAATAAAGTTTTTACAGCACAAAGATGTGGAACTAAAGTTAACAAGAAGGAAAGTTCCTTCGACATGGCGGCGAGACGATTCTTCATGCTCTGACACGTGTGTGAGGGTTCAGGTCCAAACGTGAGGAGAAAAAAAACAATCAAGTCGTCTGAAAGAGATTCAGCTCAGCTTGAATGAACCATGAAGTGTGCAAAGTGTGGAGAAGTCCATCGTGAAGCCAGAGAGTCACTCCACGACATTCCTGTTGTGATCATACGACAGGCGGCGCTTGGCGGCAGCGTGGTGAGCGTTCTGATTGGCCGAGGGGAGGCCGGGGGAGAGATGACGGTTCGTCGTCCATGAAGCAGGTCTGCTTTCCTGCAAACATGAAGAGGATTAAAATCAGCAGCTTTTTAAAGTTTATTCACAAATTTTAAATGTTTTAATAACAGAACTATATTAATTAACAACCAATTACACAAAATAACACAGGTTTGGTGAAAAGGACACTAATTAAATACAAATAGAGAAAATAGGCACCTCAATATTATTTTTGTTTCTATCCTCTACTTCTCTTTTCAATAATTCCTTTAGTGTCAGTTCAGTTTAGCACTGTTACTCCTCCAGCCACTAGGGGCGCTTGTTGCGTTGGCGGCATATAGTAGGCTTGTGGGCAAACAGAAGGAGAATTACTGTAACCTTCTTCTTAAAGCTAATAGGAGTTCAACATGTGCTGCTGTTTCATGCGTTGAGAGAACAACAATCAAATCACCCTCAGATCATCTAAGGTTGACGGTTAATAATTTGGGGGCTCGTCCGGGATTAGCACCTTTGATGAAATGGTGGTAATCATCCAAGATTGGTGGGTTAGAAACATTAAAGGTTTACATCACAGCACATGGGATTGTGTTTCATCTCACAAAAATGCATACATGTCAACTTGTATGGATTGTCCGTAAGTTATAAGGATTTTACGTCATTTTGCAGGTATACGGACGTATAGAGCAATCTCACGGATTTTTTTCAAGTCTTATGGATATTTTAAAAACCTCATTTTCAAATTTATCTAACATGTCAGAGTCTGTAGGATGATTTCAAAAAACAATAAATAACAAACAGCCATCTTCCAACC
>NW_013952538.1:1082675-1084941 GCF_001266775.1 Austrofundulus limnaeus
CCCCCCCGCGGGTGCAAGTTTACGGATTTTTAGCAAAATTTACGGACTTTTGAGGCTTTTTATACAGGTAAACGTCCGAAGAGGTTGACATGTATGAAAATGTATAAAATTTTGGAGAATCATGACAGAACGTCTTTATTTAAACTGCAGCCTCAGACACCTGTCCCCCCAATATAGTATGATTTGTTTTTGTACAATGACAGTAAAGAAAGGCATTCTGATTCAGATTATTTTACTGCTTATATATTTTTTGTAGTGTTTTGTATAGATATAAAATTTTAATTGCGATTAATCTCAAGATATTTTTGCAATTTATCACGATTAATCTCAAAAAAATTTTTTTAGAAAGGATCACTCTACTATGGCTGAGTGTATACCTTTGAATGTTGCAATACATGTGTGACTCACAATGTACAGTTTTCTTTTTCTTCCTTTTAACTTCTTTTTGCTTGTTGTATTCTTTTCCTGACATCATCATAATACTCATTTTTGAATTACAAAAAAAATCTTGAATTTTTGATTTATTTTCATTATGCTGCACAAAACTGAACAGACTCAAATATGTTTAGAGCATTTTAGGAACAGTTTTATTTTTTTAAAAAAGGGGGCAATACATTTTTAAAAACTTTAAACAAATAAGGCAAATCAAGCCGGTCTTACTTTTTCCTTTTTCTCCCACACGCTGGTCAGCAGAACCTCCCTCTGTTTGTTTACCTGGTTTTAAACTGAAGTGACGTTTCAGGCTCAAACTGCTCCGGTGGTGAGACAGTTTAGCGTTGCAGCACTTACAGATAACTTTACTTCCTCCCAGCCCACCGTTGGGAAAAGTTTTAAAATAAAAAATGCCCTGAAGGATCTGGCAGCTTCAGGCATGTTTCCTCCTCAGCTGCTGCTTGGATTCACGTGAGCGGCTGCACGCTCAACAACAAAGGCTCTCATTGGATGAGATGCACGATGAAGATTATCTAAAGCCAATAGTGATCAAGATCCCGCCTCCACGCTGCGACCACTGGGTTTGTGTGTCTGTGTGTGTGCGTTTTCACAGGCAGCACAGAGAACAGAGATCAGACGGAGAAATATGAAGAAACTGCGTTAATGCGCGCTAAAGAACTTATCGCCATTAATTGTCGGCTGCGTTAACACAATAACACGTTAATGTAGTTTTGTGTTAACGTCTTGAAACGCTGCAGTAGCTCAGCGGTTGGTGCTGCAGTCTCATAATCCTGAGGCTGCAGGTTTGAGATCAGTGTAAAACATTTTGTGCAAGTTTGCTCTGCGAAAGGAGCAGCTGAAAGCAAAACAACACTAATCGTCAGACATTTTTAACAGTTTGCAGAAAACAAAGCTGTAAATTAGCATCTTCCGCAGAAGTTCTGTAGTTTTCTGACCTGATTCCTCCCAATTTCTCACCAGCTGTGCACTTTTTCACGTCTCAGCAGCTGAATGAACTCATTCTGCCTCGTGTTCTGGATGAGTTTCAGCTGCTTCAGGGTTGAAATAAATTTGTAGCTGAAGCTCTAAGTACCTGGTGCTTTTATTCCACCACTAAAAAGAACATTTAACGCTGATTTAAATCTTTAAAATGCTCTGTTAGCTGAGGCAGAGTGCAGAAACAGGTCAGTGTGTCGGAGGTTCCTGTCTGTAACTCACCACGAGCGGCTGCTGCAGATGGAAAGTCTTCAGCAGAAGGTCACGAGACGTCCTGCTGGCTCTCTTGTAGCTGCGGCCGATCATTTTGTTCAAGTCATGGAAGTGATTCAGGAGCCTGCAGAGTCAAACAGCAATGACAAACAGGAGAATAACAGAAGGCCAGTTCTGGTTTTTAAAGTTTTCATGGCAGGGGTGGGCAACCAGTAGCACACGGATGACTTCAGGTGGAAGTGTTTTTGCAGCTCCTAGATTAACTTTTGAAAATTACAAAAGTGTAAACAAGAATATAACTGTTCTACGCGCATTTAGGCATGAAATATGTGAAGTTACTCCACTGGATGTTGGTTTTATAAACATAAACACACAAACATTTTTTAAATTGTTTTAACTCATTACAGTTCCTCATATCAACCACTTGGTGGCACTGTTTCATATTTCTAAATTAAATTAAAATACTCCACAGCCACACTTCCAGTCTTTTGTTTGTTCACACAGTAGCTGAGCTTGCTATATGTGGAGGACTGAACATGACATTATTAGAAATAAAAGCAGAAATATATAATGGACCAATAAATAAATAAATAAATAAATAAATAAATAAATAAATAAATAAATA
>NW_013952538.1:1085631-1087862 GCF_001266775.1 Austrofundulus limnaeus
CTCCTTTTTTAATTTAATTACTGCATTTTAAGTGTATTTATTTATTTATTTATTGGTCCATTATATATTTCTGCTTTTATTTCTAATAATGTCAGTTTTGATCCTCCACAGCTACAAATGTCAGCTTACAACAGTTTTTTTTTTGTTTATCTCCAACATCTCTGTTTGAGGTTTACAGTAACTCAGAGTTGATCCGGGTGGAGCTGGAGACCACCTACCTCTGATCCTGGCCGGCTCGACCCCCGAGGAGCTGCGTCAGAGTGGGAATGGCGTCGAGGTCACAGGGGTCACCCGGTGACGCAGCGGGAGGCGAGGGGAAGGCTTCGGCGAAGACAGACGCCTGCAGGAGACGGAGAGGAAGCTCAGTCACAGAAACGTCTTCCAGCATTGATTTATTTATCGTCCAGCGCAGAGACTTCAAAACATCTCATTTAAAAATAACTTTCTTCTTTTCTCTCCTCGTCAGCGACGTCTCTTTCATCGTCTGCATCTTTTCTGTCTGTGTTTAAAGTTTCTCCCTGCATTTAGTGTTCACTTCATTTTTCATCTTCAGTGTAGGAACAGAACAGGCCCAACGTGAGCCGATCTGCCGCACGAATCACGGATTCGTTTCAAGGCTGCAGGGAAGTTTGGGCCATGAGTCGTAAAACAAACACTGGAATTTATCCTGAAACAGTCATGTAAAATCAAAAAAAGTTAAAGGGTTAAGGATGAAATGAACTGTACCGGGCTGTGAGTGGTCCAGAGCTGGTTTCCCGCCGCCTCCACGGCGCTGTTGGGCCACCACTGCTCCACAACGTTTCCACCTGAACCCTGAGGGTCCTGAGGAAAGGCGGCCCAGGTGTCGTCTGATTGGTGGAGCGAAACGTCTGTCCAATCAGAGACGGCATGGTCTCCAGGTTCTGTTAGCGAAAAAAAAAGTCATTTCTTGGGTTTTTAATTAGTTTAAATTTTTAGGCTTTTTAAAAGTTTGTGGCAAAATTCGTTGTATAAAATCTACATTTTGCTGCATTTTCAATGGCTACTTTTGCTGCAGTCGTACTTTTAAGTGGGAAATTCCAACTCACAAGTTGTGAATTTAAACTGGAACACCCTTCTAGTGGGAATTCCCTGTAGGAAAGTGGGAGTTTCACAACTCACCACAACACAACAGTGAGTAAAACTCACTTATTTTTACTTTAAAAGTATTTCTGTTTTGTTTATTTCACATTTAGTCAGTCGTACTTTTCTGTGTTTATAAGAGGACATGTTAAAACACTGTTTCTGTGCAGGAAATACCAGGTAGAGCTCAGGGTTTGTTAGCGGCTGTAATAAAACAAGGAACGAGACGTTTTATGTTTAGTCAAAGTTAACCACATCTGGCCCTTTAAGGGCCACCATGGTGCTCATGTGCTTTGTTTTCATTTAAAAATTTCTGGCTGCTGAAGACTGAAGGGCAATAATGTTTTTGGCTTTGAATGTGTGTCTGCAGCGTTAGCAAAATATCTCGGCACTTTTGGAGTCTGCATCATTCAAGATGGCCGCCACAGCAACCTTAGCAAACAGAAAAAAAGGCTAAAACCTAGCTAATCATACACATATGAAGGTAAAATTCGATATGGTAGCTGTAGTCTGAGTGCTGCACCCTCTGTCTAAACCTTTGTGCCAACGCTGTCTGTTAGCAAAATATCTCATAAATTACAGGATAGATTTTAACTAACATTATTCAAGATGGCCGCCACAGTCAGCTGAAAAACTGCTTTGATTTAGTCAGTTTTACAGAAACTGAGCTAGAATTGGGCGTGGCCAAACACAGATCACAGGAGATTAACAGTATTTTCAAGGTTTAACCAAATTGGCTTCTTTCAACATTTTAGTTTAAAACTCGAGCATGAAAGCGAGCGATATGTATTCCTCTCTTTTCTATCCTTGATTGTGACTTCTTGCTGCCGCTCTGACGTCACTCTGTGACTCTGCAAACATCTCCCATCAACTGGACGTTCACTCCTCCCTCCACATCAGCCCGACTCTGATAGATTAACCCAGAAGGAGTGGTCGAACAGAAAATCCAGGTCAGGGCAGATTAGAAGATTAGATTTTCAGTCTGAGCTCTTATTAAAGCAGAAATAAATAATTTTATATCACAGAAATCATGTTGGCTACAGTTCTGCTTGTTTACCTTGAACAGTTGCAGTCTTCAACTAATTTTAAGTAAAATCTTTTAACAGTTAAATGAAATATAAGGATTTTAA
>NW_013952538.1:1088389-1093337 GCF_001266775.1 Austrofundulus limnaeus
AGGAAATACTGCTTTAAACTACGCTGAAGTATTAGGGCCACACAACAAGATATTTTTTAATTATTATTATGAGATTAAAGTCGTAATGTTATGAGACACAAGTCATAATCTTACACGACATGTCCATTTTCCGTTCATTTCCTCCTTATTTTCCTCACACCTGCTGTGTACAGCCATGTGTTTCTCTGTTTTTATAAAGCAGTCTGTGATGACTTGGGTCACTGTTAGATTAATACGATTTCATCCAAATTAGCTACGTGACTAATTCTGTCAATGCATCCATTAATTACAATACAGCTTCAGTTTATCATGTAGTTGTTTGCACAATTTCCAAGTCCTGCTACTGATAATTGGATACTGACGTGCTAAAAGATTAACTATTTATTTTAAAGCAACACTAAAGAACAACTTGACAAGTTGCTCAACATTCCTCATTTTAATGCAGTAACTGCATGCTTTTCCATGTAAAGGGCATGGACTAGTGTTACAACTGTAATTTTAGAATGTAGTGACTTTAATATTGTAATATTACGACATTATTCCCATAATATTATGAATTTAATCTTGTAATGTTCTGACATTATTCTCATAATTTAAAAGAATTTTAAAAATCTCGTTGTGTGGCCCTAATACTCGGTTGTAGTAAACGGATTCATCAGGTCAGTATTTGTTGCCTGGATGCAGTGAAGCAATCAGTTTTTAACATTTTGGCAACAATAAAAACAAATATGAAGTCAAATATTCTCAGATGATCAGGATTTTTTACATCAACCTTGAATTCTGAGTCTGAGGATTTTTGTAGGAAATGTTTTTTATTTATTTTTTTTAAGTTTAGTTTAAACAGTGTTTGTTTTTCTGCAGCTAAACTCCGTTTACAGCCGTTTCTCCTGCATATTAAATGATTTCAGCTGAGCTGAATCTCTGCAGCTGCATTCCTCAAAGTGCAGCAAAGGTTAAAAGAGCTGTAATACTCTGAGTTAATCCCAGCAGAAACCAGGAGAGTTTTCATGTTTTCATGTTTTCAGGAGTTTCTGCAGGTTTGTGGGTTTAAAGCTGAAGGTTCTTAAAGAAGAAGGATAAAATAAACAGAGTGAGAAGCTGAAACGTACCGACCCCCCCTCTGCTCCCACAAGGCACCGAGGCTGACCCGTTAACCCCCTCGCTCCGGGCCGACTCCCCCTCCGCCTGCATGAACACTCCGAACTCATCCTCCTCCTTTGTCCCCTCCTCAGGGGCCACGGTGGAGACCCTCTCCTCCAGCTCCTCACCTCGGCTCCTTCTCTCGTCTCCTCGTTCTGCCTCGTGCTCCTCCTCCTCCTCTGCCTCCAGAATTGGCAGGCCAGTTGCCATGGATGCCAGGGGGGGCAGAGAGGGGGCGGGGCTAAAGGGGGCTCCGGGATTAAAGACGCAGGTGTTTGCTTCGACGGAGACGTCCTGGTCTGTGTTCCTCCTGTAACCCTCCTCCTCCTCCTCCTCCTCAGCTTCAGCACCACCCAAGCCCATGCTGGTGGTCCCGGCCCCTCCCTCCACAGTCCGCCTCTCCTCCTCCAGCAGACTGGTCCTGGCTTCTTTTCCCCAAGAAACTGAACCGTTTCTGGTTTTGCTGGAGTCCCGGGTCACAGGTTCTGGACCGCTGCTCGAATCCAGTTCCAGATCAGGACTGCAGACTCTGCCCCCTACAGGAGCGGAGGACTCTTGTGGTCTGAGTGAGTCTGCAGAGCTGACGGACTCCATCTGAGTCTCTGGTTCTTCGTCGTCCTGACAGAAGCCGTGTCCTGGTTTCCAGTCCTGTTGGGTCTCAAGGTGGTCCTCTTCAGTTTCTGTAAAGTCCTCCTGGATCTGAGGTTCTTCGCTCAGTTCTCCATCTTCCTCAGTATCCCTGCTGCTGGAGACTTGGTCAGATTCTGGGTCAGGGTTCGGTTCCTGTCTGTCCCGGCTCAATACGTTGGGTTTTTCCAGACCCTCCTCTTCATCCTGACTCTTCCTCCTCTGCGGCCTCCTGCAGGTTTTGGGGGAAGCGCTGCTGGTCCTGCTGGAGGACCTCCTACCGTCCGGACCTTTGTCTCGCTCTTCCTGCCGGTCCTCCGCCGGCCGCTCTCTTTTCTCCTGGCCCGTTGCTACGTTACCGGACTTCCTCCACCTCCGGCCCGATCGCACCCTGACCCGGTTTGCTCCGTCCTGCGTGGGTGGGGACTCCGCCCCCCCTCCGGTCTTCCCTTTCAGCCACTCTCCCACCCTGCCGGAGGCTGTGCCGGTGGTCCCGCCGGGACTGGGCTTAGCTGTGGAGTACAAGCAACTGCCCTTCTGGGTCCGCAGGAAGAGACACTGGGTCTGGGTCTTCCCGTTGCCCTCGGAGGGCTTCAGGGTGGCCACCGTGACCAGGGCCCTGGTATCCAGACCCAGGGGCAGCCCGTACCCCATGCGACCCAGCTCCCCGCTCAGGTACACGTCCGCGGGCCTGGGGCAGGACGTGGAGCTCCTCCGGGCCAGCGGGGGGGCCGTGGGGGCTTTGCCTCCCCCCAGCAGACCGCCGGCCCTGCTGCGGTTCTTGGAGCACAGAGCCCAGGCCCTGAGACCTCGGACCAGGGGCAGGTCTCCCAGCAGCAGGGAGGTTCTGGAGCATTTCTGCAGGATGTCCTGGGCGGGGTGGGACTTGTTGAGGCAGGGGTAGTTGTTGTTGTTATTCTGCTGCAGCATGCTGCCGCTTGTAGGCCTCATCTAGGTGTTATGGGTGTTTATTTTTTTTGTCTCTTATTGTTTATTAAAAAGAAGCGACGTAAGAATCTGAATGTGAAAAACCATCAAGATCCTCCTCCTGATTCAGATCGAAGACCAGAGTTATTTTCTGACAGCAGAAGAAAGAAGGATGACTCGTTGCTTCGAGCCCGAGTCATTTCTATTTATTGCTCCTGAACTGTGAGTTCCTCCAGGCGAGGAGGAGAAACGTGCAGGTTGGACGTCCCGCTGTCAGAGGTTGGGTTTTCCTCCTCTGCGATGCGTTCAATGACCCTCTGTCAGCCGGGAGGACGGACCCAACCAAACACATGCAGCTGCAGAGAAACAAGACAAAACGGGACATCAAAGACTCGTAACCATTAATAATGTACAAAGTAACTGTTGATTTTTTTTCCTTTTACTAAGTAGAATATGTTATTTTGGGAACATTTAAAAGGTTTAAATCATCAATTTTCTGACAATTAAAAGTTTCTGTGACATGCATATTCTTCAAATACAAAAAGTCAAAGAAAACATCTTTATATTTAAGAAAGTTGGAATAATACACACAATTTAACCCATTTTGTCACATAACTGGCATTTTTTCTTTTGAACTTCGCTCAGTCAAAGTGAAACAGGAAATGACATCAAAGGGGAACTCTTTAACAAAGAAAACTCTCTGGTCTTTGTTTATTGAAACATTATTATTTGAACTCTGACTCTTCTTCATCTCTCTGATAGAGATCAGAGTGGTCAGCATCAAATTTTCTACATGATTGCTTTTATGTTTTTTTTCTCAATTTTTATTTTCATATAATGACTTAAAGTGCCTGTGACGTCAAATTTTTGTAATACATATGAATTCATTATTTGAACGATGACATTGATAAAATATTGCAAAAGAAATTTAATGTCGCTGAGATGAACAGTTGTTGAGATATTTGCCTGTGAAGAAACAGGAAGTGATGTCACAGGGGACTGTCTGAATGTGAAGAGAGCATTGCTACAACAGCTGATAATATAGACTGTAGAGAAGAATCTGATGTTTCTTTAGATTATTTTGAGTCACTATCAGAGATGAAGAAGAGTCAGAGTTCAAATAATGTTTCAATAAACAAAGACCAGAGAGTTCTCTTTGTTAAAGAGTTCCCCTTTGATGTCACTTCCTGTTTCACTTAGGCTGAGCCAAGTTCAAAAGAAAATATGCCAGTTATGTGAGAAAATGGGTAAAACTGTGTGTATAATTCCAACTTTCTTAAATATAAAGATGTTTTCTTTGACTTTTTGTATATGAAGTATATGCACGTCACAGGCACTTTAAAATGAGGCGTTTGTTCTGTTTAAACATTAAACACTCTGAGCATCTTATTGTCAGTTATAAGTTCAGCCTCTCTGCATCAGCAGAAAATAAAAATAAATGCAGAATTCTTCATCAGCTCCCTCCATTCATTAAAATACTCCTAAACAACCTAAAATGCTACAAAATAGCAGTGGGCCACGATTGGCTGCTCCTATCAGCAGGAAGTGTTAAAGATGAAGCACCAGTAAAACCAGTAGCTCCCCCTGTGGATTTATTTCAGCTCATTTATTTATTATTATTATTTTTTTATTATTTCTCACCTGATTTGATGTTTTTTGAGTCTTTGTCCTTTTGTCTGGGTTGTCCTTTATTTATTGTCTCCCTGTCGCTTCACTGTTTCCAGATGTTTCCATCCTGAACTGGGATCATTCCAGTCTGCCTGCACCAGCCAGCCGCACCAGATCCATCAGAGCAGGATTTAGATGGTTTCTGTTGTTTGTGGAGGATACCGAATACCTCCGCGTGCCTCCTTCACCCGCCGCGGCTTGGCTCGGTGCGTCGCCGCATCTTACCGCAGTCCGAAGCCAGCAGGATGACGGAGAGCTGAGGTGACTCCAGCCCACTCACTGGTGGGAGGGGGGATTCGTGCCACACAGAGAGGCAGGGAGAGATGATGCCAGCGGAAGGGTATGAGGGGCAATTAATGCCGCACAGATGGGCAGGGAGAGGTGATGCGAGCGGAAGGGTATGAGGGGCATTTAGTGCCACACAAAGAGGCAGGAAGAGATGATGGCTGTGTCCAAAACGGCAGGACGGGTCCTCCGGAGGACCCAGACTCCCCGGTCTCGGCAGGCCGGGTCCTTGGTAGACCGTGAAGACCGGAAAAAAAGAGGCTGTGGATTTGGACGGTCTAGCCTCCCCTCCTTACCCCGG
>NW_013952538.1:1093896-1100897 GCF_001266775.1 Austrofundulus limnaeus
ATGCCAGCGGAAGTGTATGAGGGGCAATTAATGCCGCACAGATGGGCAGGGAGAGCCGATGCCAGCGGAAGTGTATGAGGGGCAATTAATGCCGCACAGATGGGCAGGGAGAGATGATGCCAGCGGAAGTGTATGAGGGGCAATTAATGCCGCACAGATGGGCAGGGAGAGATGATGCCAGCGGAAGTGTATGAGGGGCAATTAATGCCGCACAGATGGGCAGGGAGAGATGATGCCAGCGGAAGGGTATGAGGGGCATTTAGTGCCATACAAAGAGGCAGGAAGAGATGATGCCAGCGGAAGTGTATGAGAGGCAATTAATGCTGCACAGATGGGCAGGGAGAGGAGAGGCGAGCGGAAGGGTATGAGGGGCATTTAGTGCCACACAAAGAGGCAGGAAGAGAGGTGAGACTAGAAATGTATGATGGCGATTAGTGCCACACAGAGAGACAGGGAGAGGTGATGCGAGCTGAAGGGTATGAGAGGTAATTAATGCCACACACAGAGGCAGGGAGAGATGATGGCTGTGTCCAAAACGGCAGGCCGGGTCCTCCGAAGGCCGAATTTGTCGGCCACATACGTCACAGCCCTGCGACGAAGGACGTCCAAAACCGAAGACTCCTCCGATGCGGCCGACAAATATGTCCTTCCCTTTCCCCGATTTGAAGAACTGGTCTGATGGATCCTTCCCGGCCCAGCATATCCCATAATGCATTGCGGCCCGACCGGAGATTTGTTTAAGCTAGTAATGGCGGACGAAGCGAGAGAAAAGAATACGTTTTAAATAAAAATATGGTGATAAGAAAATTAAAAAAAATTAGCGGTTGTAATTCTAATACTTTTATTAAAATTAATTGATTTATTTAAGTTTGCTTGTTTAGCGTCGTCACAGTTGCTAGGTGACATGACGTACGCCGGGGTAAGGAGGGGAGGCTAGATCGTCCAAATTCACAGCCTCTTTTTTTCCGGTCTTCCCGGTCTACCAAGGACCCGGCCCGCCATGACCGGGGAGTCTGGGTCCTCCGGAGGACCCGGCCTGTCGTTTTGGACACAGCCGATGTGAGTGGAAGTGTATGATGGGTAATTATTGCCACTTAAAAAAACTATTTTAGTTAAAATCTCAAATACGAAAGACAGAAAAGGCAATAAACCTGAAGTTGTTACAGCCAAACACATTTCCGTTTCAGTATCACTAAATGGCTGCAAAGACCAGCCTGTCTTTAAGGTGTTTCTGAATATTTAGCAGGCTGCTTCAGCCATTGTGGTTTTATTGTTCGGTAGTTGGATTTCTCTTTTAACAGTACCTGCTCTTTTCAGACTGATCTGTTGAGCTCAAGCTGTGCTCTTCTGCTAAAACAGATAAAAGGTTTGCGCCCCTCTCCAGGAGGAGTTTGCAAGTTCTGCCTTGGTTCAGTCAATCTACAGGCAGCAGTCTGCTGATATCAAAATCAGTTGTGCGTGGTACTTTGCCTGAAACCATCACTGCAGTGGACCTTAAAACACAGATGGAATTAGAGTTGGGAGACACATTTGTCCACGGCTGAATCAATGGGAACCACTTTATTGCACCAAAGGAGCTATAAAAAACACTCACCCACATATAGGGAAATTTTAAAGTTACAACATACATGTCTTTGGCCTGTGGGAGGAAACCAAAGTACCCAGAGAAAACCTACACATGCACAGGGAGAATATTTACACTCTAAACAGAAAGGACAGGAAGTGACACTGTGACCTTCTGACTGAGAGACAACAGCCATTTGTGATGGACATTGTTAATCAATTTGTTATATCTAAATGCGAAGTTTCTCTTTAATTTTCTTTATGTATTTTAATATATTGACTCCCCATCAGCATGTGTGGATATATGTACAGAATCCGGCTCAGAGCTCGCATGTTCAACCCTGATGAGATTCGTTTCCCTTATCCTGGCTGTGGCACTGTTAGCACCTCATACATCAGTTTTTATCTCACCTCACACACACATTTCAGAGCCTACGTTTTCACTGCGTCATCACAGAAGATGAGTACGAACAAACACACACACACACACACACACACACACACACACACACACACACACACACACACACACACACACACNCACACACACACACACACACACACACACACACACACACACACACACACACACACCAAAAATACGTCATGCAGCCTCGCAGACACTTTTCACTTTCTTCTTGAAAGTCTTTTTTTTTTGTCTTGAGAAAAAAGAGGCTTCTGACGTTTACACTTCATGGTTTCTCTTTTCTTGTTTTGACTTTTTTATATCAACACTTTTCAATTAAACCCTTAAAAAACATTACGGATCAGAGCAAGGATTTTTACAGGTCAGGTGCTACAGTTTTATTGTTCTAGCTGTATTAAAGAAAGCCCAGCACATAAAATCTGATTAGACTGAACACATTTAAAAGTAAAATGTAATTATTTGCTGTATCTGTGATTTTTAGGAAATGCACATTTTTGCCTCACAAATGAAAACAGATGTAAAAAAAAAACAGGAGAGTTGAAGGAAAATCATTTTATTGTAACATTTTCTTCCAAAGCAGCTCTGACAAAACACTTAAAAAACTAAAAATCTAAATGAATGGTGACAACTGTATTAAAATCTCATCAGTAAACGCCACTCAGTGTAAAATATAATTTTTTTTCACTTGTAAAACAGAGATAAAAATCATTAATTAAACAAACCCAGGTGATAATTGATTCATTTACCAAACAAGTTAAATAAAAACTTTATAGATTCTATTTTCAAATATTTTAATTCCACTCAATTTGCTGCCTGCTAAAGTCTGATTGAGTACTTCTTTTTGCATTTGTTCTCTCAAATGGTGAGAATTATATTTTAAATTAACGTTTGTACTCCTTAAAATAGAGATATAAAATAACTAAATGGTAAAAAAAAATTATTTTTTTCACATATTTTTAGACATTTAGTAAGAATACTTGAAAAATAAAGAGCAGAAGCACCTGATGAAGTGTCTTGACTCATCAGTTATTTATCCTTATAAATAAATTAATAAAAAATGTCAAATTTGTGTGCCTTGTCTCAGGGTTACCACTTCACTGCAGCAGCCCTGATCATAGTTTGTGTGGATTTCTCTCTGTATTTGCCAGATTCTTTGATTTAAATCTCTAAAACCAGCTCTGTGTTTTCTTCCTCGCAGCTCGGTAAACACAGAACAGCACAGGGATTATCCTCAAGCTCAAGCATTGTTTACAGAAAATACAGTGTTACACTTTCAGGCAGCAGTGAGAACATGAATATAAATCATTCTAGCAGCAGTTCGGCCTAAACATTGGAGAATCTTCAACCTGAAGGTTTGATTCCCACAGCAGAAATAAAAACAGCCCATCGTCTCAAAAAGCTCACACTTTTCCTTCAAAACAAACAAAACTGATGTTTAGATCTGAACCAATATTGCTCCTTTCATCTCTAGTAAATATGAAAATAATTACATGTTTAGGTAAAGGGAAACAGCTTGAAAGACCTTGTAATAAAGATAAATTTACATAAACAAAATCTGCAGTGGCACAAAATAATAAATATTTAAATCAGGATTAATTAGTTTGTGATGAAAGTAAATTTATAATTTCAACACATTTTGAACCAAACCCCAATTCTGAAAAAGCTGCAAATAAAAGTACAATGTAATGATTTGAAAATCTCACAAATAAGCAAAAGAAATGTCAAAACTAAAAAAGTACAAGATTTTTAAAACTAAAATAAACAAAGTCGTTTTAAATTTGATGGCAGCAACTCTTCGAAACAATGTAGTTCCACAGGGGCGGGGCTAAACGTTTTTACAAGGTGTGGCCCCAGGAATGGCCAAGGTGCTTTTTTTAGGGGGTCGAATACAAAAAAAAAGAATGTGATGGCTACCACAGCCAATTCCAAATGGCTTTAATTCAGTTTATTTAAACAATATTAAGCTGCAATTTTGTGCAATCATAGCTAATCAAAAACAAATTATTATTTAGCCATTTTTGGACATAAAAACCTAAAGATTAGTTTAGAAGTAGCCAAAAACAATCTTTACCAAATCCTAAATGCTAAAAAAAATTTCAAGCTAACTTTAAAAGCCTATAATTCAACTATTTTTAGACTAATTGAGATGAAATTTGTTGTTCTGATTGCCGATGCTAATCCCAAACTAAGCTAAATGCTAATGGTAATGCTAATTTTACGAATGGCTATAATTCATCTATTTTAAGATTCATTGAGATGGAATTTGTTGTAGAGTACCTAAGAATGATCTCATGTCGATATCCGATGCTAATCCCAAACTAAGCTAACCACTAATGCTAATGCTAATTTTACAAAGTGGTATGATTCAGGCATTTTTAAACACAGCAATATTTAACAAAAGCTAAATGCAAACATAAAATCCAAAATCCCCATCCACTTGTCAATTATTTGGGCGTGGCACCTGGGGTGGCCAATCAGGGGCCAGAGGTTGGCACTTGCCTCCCCTCTGGATCCGCCCCCTGTTGTTCCTGGTCCATGTTTCCCCTTTGCAAACATTCAGAACCAGAGGAGACCAGTTCTTTAAACACAAACTTCCAGCTTCTTCCCTCTGGCTGGAGGTTTAGGCTTCCCAGGATTAAAGTAACAGATGGAAGAACGCATTTGAACCATCGCAATCAGATATTTAAATTTCTAAATTTGTAGTTTTAAATTTTATCTAAATATTTATAAATTTATGCTTGTATGCTTTCAACATTGACTGTATTCTATGTTGTTTTTGTATGTTGGAAATGCCTGGCATTTCTGTCCTCTGAACTGAACTGAACAGGTTCTGGAGGGATTGTTGTCCCGTTCTGGTCTGGTGGAGGATTCTAGCTAAATGGGAGCAGATGTTCTAAAACCAGATTTCACTTTTCTACATTAATGGAGCCTTTCCAGACCTGTTAGCTGCCCATGACAGAGGCACTAATGCACCCCCATACCATCAGAGAGGCAGGCAGGCTTTTGGACTGCGTGCCGACAATAGGCTGGATGGTTCCTCTCCTCTTTAGTAGGAGGACTGGGGAGATTTTGTTAATCTAACCACAGAACAGGTTGTTTTAATGTTTTGCTGTCATAAAATTAAATTCCCATAAATGTACACATTTTCTATGTTTACTATGGTTCATTGAATATAAAATATAAGTTTATGAGATTTTCAAATCATTGCATTCTGTTTTTATTTACATTTGAAACAACATCCCAGCTCTGTAGAATAAGGGTTTGTGCACAAACAGCAATAAATAATCCAAAACCGGACAGGTTTATATTCAGAGTGGAATTCTCAAAACCAAACAAAACTGCATAAATAATGTGGACTAAACTAACAAAACAACTAAGTGAAAAAAGGAAGTACAGTATATATTACTCTGACAGTAATGCCGATTAATCAAAAGTTCTCACAATCATACCTAAACTAATAAAAATATAAAATATAGACTTTTTTTTAACAGATGTGTACAAGAACACTGCAACCTCACCAGATTTAAAAAAACACAACAAAGAAATTACAAGATTTTGTTTTTCAGATAGCAGTACAGCATCCTCAGGAGTTAAAAGTCTGTCACTTGGTGACTTGTTGTTGTTTTTGTTGTTGTTGACACGCCTGTTTGTGTTTCGCTCGTCACCAGATGCCGAGTGATCCGGGTGGTCTGGATCACCGTGGTGTGGGTTCCAGCCTCCATGGAGGAGACTTCTTCAGACGTCTGCTGCGAGGTGAAATCGAGCCCCGATGTGTGGAGGAAGAAAGACCCCGAGACGTCGGCCTCGCCTCCCACCTCCCCCCTCCGCTGTGCCTGAGGAGAACCCTCTGGGGTTATCTGAAGAAAACCTGCAGGGGGCAGGAGAGGAAACCAGGAAAGACAAGGTAAGGAAAGGAAAGGAGGGGAGGATGGGTGAAGAAGGAAATGAAACTTAAGCTTTTATGAGAGGAAATTAAAAAAGGACACAGATAAAATATTTAAAACACAAAACATCTCAAGAAAAATAAACACAATTCCAAATTCTGTGTAAATCTCATAAACCCAAATTGTATTCACAATGGAACAGAGTTAACATCAATTATTTAAATAACTTATTGGGAAAAAAACAAAGTAATTTAGAATTTTATGGCAGCAAAACAAGAGCCACAAGGAACATTTAGCAGCTAATTAGGTCAACTGTGAACAGCTCAGTAAGAGGTTTGGGTATAAAAAGAGAGATTTAGAGGGTGAAGGCTCAGAAATAAAGATGGACAGTTGTTCACCAGTCTGTGAGAACTGGGTCTGAAAATAGTGGAAGATTTTCCAAAATTTGAAATTTCATGAGGAAACCATGTCCTTCCTTCTAAAAAGCACACATTTAAAACCCTGCCTCTCTGATGATATAGGGGTGCATTAGTGCCTCTGGCAAGGGCAGCTTACCCATCAAGATATGCATTGTCTATGCAGAAAAGTATCTGCAGGTTTTAGAACATCTGCTTTCATCAAGCAAAGAAAATCCAAAACTGTAGAACAGCTAAAAGTCCACCAACATTCCCTCCAAAACCTCCAGACCTGGTCTCCTCATGTGCTACATAAAGGTTTACAAACATCAAGAGGAAGAGATGCTTCACAGAGGGAAAAACATGGAAATGTTCTTTGATTTTTCAGTTTTGAAATAAAATGAGAAAAAAGGGTTGTTTTTCTTGTATTTTAAACTAAATTAGAAAAATTGCTAAACAAAAAAAGGCTACATTTTTTTCATTTTAATGGTTTAAGCAAAGACAGGTTTTATATTATTTTGTTATTGCACTATTCGACTTCAGTAATTTCCAGTACCACTACACATAAAACAACCGTGTATTTTATTTTTAGATTTAGATAGCTGAAGCAAAAATCAAACACTGTGGATTTTAATTAGTTCGATTTTACGTTTTTCACATTTAGGTTTTAAAAACTGGGGAAAAAAACAAACTTTTTCTTTTTCTTTTTGTGAATTTAGTTTGAAACAGAAC
>NW_013952538.1:1100907-1106058 GCF_001266775.1 Austrofundulus limnaeus
AAACAAAACAAAGGATGAACCATACATGAATTCATGGACCTGGAACATTTTTGAGATTATCTTTTTAAATGGTACAATTTCTTCATGTTTGCAATGTGAATTAAAAATGAGTTTATGAGATTTGCGCATCAGTGTTACATTTGTCAGAATTGGGGTTGTATATGAGGGGAAATGAATATCAAATGTCCTTACCAGAGGTGTGGGGCTTCAGTGTGATCTTCGGTACCTTGAACCAGGAGGAAG
The DNA here is from genome assembly GCF_001266775.1 of Austrofundulus limnaeus. NCBI lineage: Eukaryota > Metazoa > Chordata > Actinopteri > Cyprinodontiformes > Rivulidae > Austrofundulus > Austrofundulus limnaeus. The sequence goes on from NW_013952538.1 coordinate 1,101,151, forward strand.
ACTCCTTTTCTTCAGCCTCCTTGCCTCTGCTATCCACCTCCCTCCACATCTGTGTTTTTGTTGAGCTGAACTCAACAGGAGACTCGGAGCTGTCCCTGTCCAACATGTCTGTTCTGGCGTGAGACGACACCACGTGTGTCGAAGTCTCCGGTGTATCGCTCAAAAAGGCCATTTCACCTGATTGTCTGCTATCTCCCCTCACTTCTCTGGGCGATGAATCTTTTCCCATTTTACCTCTTGTTTCTGTTTTCTCCCCTCCTGAAGACATTTTGCCATATGGACTGGTGAATTCCACTTTTGGAAACTTGATTTTTCCACTGAACGTCCCTTTATCATCCTTGGGGCTTTGGTGAGGAATTGTATCTTTTTCTACATCGATGCTTGAACTCTCTTCCTTTATTGCGACGTCAAATGATCCGGATTTGCCAGAAGAAAATGAAACCTTGGGCATTTTAAATTTCTCCCCTTTTGATGTTTCCTCTTCCTCTTCTTCCCTTTCTACACCGAGTTCTACTGTTTTATCTTTAGATTTCCCAAAGTTTGACTTGATTTTGATTTTGGGCATCTTCCCCCTGACCTCCTCTGTTGTCATTTCAGCTGTTGTCTCAGATTTTGGGATACTCACAGCTGATTCATCAGTATCGTTAGGCTTTACCAGGACAAAAACAGCTTTCTTTACTTTGGGTATCTTAGGACCCTCGTATTGCACTTCTGGTCCATGGATGTTCATCTCTCTTTCAGGAGAAGTGAGGGAGGGTAATGGAACACCAAATTTAGGGATCTTGACTTTCTTGTCCGTTTCTGTTCTGTCATCATCTTCATCTTGTGATGCACCAATATCAAACTCAATGTCTGTTATCCTGGGAATTTTGATTTCCTTACTGAAAGATGAGTTAGCCTTATCTCCTCCTATTTCTGTTTTTAGACAAACACTTGGTAACGTAACATTTGCTTCTGGAATATTAATCGGATTTTTGTCGTCTGACTGCTCGTTGTGTTGGACCTTTCTTTCACCGGTCGACTTTACGTCTACTGTTACGTCTCCACCAGTTTTCCTTTTTGGTAATCCAATCTTGAACCTTTTTCCTTTGACTTTGGGCTCCTTAACTTTGGTTCCTGCTGTGTTCAGATCCAAATCGGGTAAATCAACTTTTGTCTTGTCTTTCTTCCCTTCTCCTCTGTGCAATCCGGCATGGAGCTCCAAGTCTCCTTGTGGACCTTTTATATCAGTTGTTGGCCCTTTGAGTTTTAAACCTTTGTGTTCACCCTCAACATGCATATCATCTAATTTATGAGCCTCTGCTTTCCCTGTTGGTAATTTTATCCCAGGTGATTTCTCTTTTTGCAATAAAATGTTTCCCTTTAGATGTTCAACATCTGGACCTGTGAGTTCCATTTCCATAGCAGGTACTTCATTATCTCTACCTTTACCTTTAGGAAGAGATATATCAACTTTTGGCATCTTGAACTTCCCTCCTTCACCCTTAATTTCAAGATTGGGACCTTCAGTTTTAACTTTCGGTAGTGAAATGCCTACTGAGGAAACGTTTGATAGGTTTCCCTCTCCCTCAACCGTTCCTTTTATTTTTCCAGATTTTTCTTTGGGTAGAGAGATGTCAACATTTGGCATCTTTATCCTCCCTTCTGCATCTCCCTCAAGCTCAACCTCTGGGCTTTCAAAATTTCCTTTAGGTAATGAAATATCAACAGAAGGCATACTGATGTGTGGCATCTTAAAATGACCACCCTGACCTTTAATGTCCACTTCTAGACTGTCTTTTCCTTTAGGCACAGAGAATTCAACATTTGGCATTTTCACATGAGGCAGCTTGAACTTTCCTCCCACGTTTCCTTTCATTTCAGCATCTAGATCATCAAATTCCCCTTTTGGTATTGATACACCAGCTGATGGTATTTTCATGTACGGTATTTTGACATCAACATCAAGACCTTCCACTTTTCCTTTGGGAAGTGAAATATCAACAGAGGGCATCTTAAATTTGCCACCTTCCCCCTTGATCTCCATCTCTGGACCTTCTATGTGTCCTTTGGGCAGAGAAACATCAACATCTGGCATTTTCCATTGAGGTAATTTGAATTTCTCTCCAGAACTTCCCTCTATGTTAAGATTTGGACCTTCAACTTTTCCTTTGGGAAGTGAAATATCAACAGAGGGCATCTTAAATTTGCCACCTTCCCCCTTGATCTCCATCTCTGGACCTTCTATGTGTCCTTTGGGCAGAGAAACATCAACATCTGGCATTTTCCATTGAGGTAATTTGAATTTCTCTCCAGAACTTCCCTCTATGTTAAGATTTGGACCTTCAACTTTTCCTTTGGGAAGTGAAATATCAACAGAAGGCATGCTGATATGTGGCATCCTGAACTTTCCACCTTCCCCTTTGATTTCCACTTCTGGGCCTTCAAACTTTCCTTTGGGCAGAGATATATCAACATTTGGCATTTTTACATGTGGCATTTCAGTTGCTGCCATGTCTTGAAATTTACCCTTTGGAAGAAAGATGTCAACACCGGGCATTTTAAACTTTTGCTCTGCACCTCCCTCCATTTTAACTTCAGCCTTTGCTTTTGGAAGTGAAACATCAACTGAAGGCACCTCAAAATGAGGTACTGAAGTTTTTGCAACTCCGGGTTCAACCTTCGCCTGGAACTCAGGTGCATCAACCTCTGGGGTCTTCATTTTTGGAAGACTGAAGTCAACGTGTGGCATTTTGATGTTAGGCATCTTTAACTTTCCCCCACCTTCAATTTCAACATCTGGTCCTGTCTGTCCCTTAAATATGTCGACGGTTGGCATTTTGAATTTGCCTTCCTTTCCTTCTATGCCTTCTATGCCTTCTACATCTGGAAAACTCATTTGACCAGTCTTGTGTTTTGGTATTGTTATATCAACAGTGGGCATTTTGACATAAGGCATTTTAAACTTGTCTCCATCGCTCTCTATGTCAATGCTTGGTGCATGAAGATCTTTAGATTTTCCTTTGGGAAGGGACACATCTATTGTTGGCATTTTGAATTTTCCTTCACCTCCTTTAAGCTCCACATCAGGTCCTTCCATTTTCTTTCCTTTTGGCAGGGACACATCCAGGTCCACTTTGGGAATTTTGAGGTTTCCTTCGTAACCTTTAATGTCTGCTTCTGAAACGTCAACTTCTGTTTTGGGGAGGAGAACCTCTGTCTCTGGTGTTTTAGCTGCCGGCAATGACAGCTCAACTGATGGCATCTTGCCTTTGGCCTGAACTTCAAGTTCACGGTTTGGTTTTCCTAAATTTTGTTCTTTAGAGCCAAATCCTGGGACTGAGAACTTTGGCAGTTTAATAGTGACATCAGGAACATGGAAGCCTGCCTTCCCTTCCGCATCTGCTTCCACTTTAGCATCAACCTCTCCTTCTGTAAGCTGAACCTTTGGTGATGACATTTTGAATTTGGGGAACTTCGTTTTATGTTTTCCTTTCCCGTCTTGGACCTCAAGATTGAAATCTACCTTAGGAATGTCAGGTTTCCCACATTTCATTTTGACATCAACATCAGGACAAGATACAGATACATCTGCATTCGTTTTAGAAATTCCAAATGAAGGAAATTTCATTTTTGTTTTCTTCACTTTCACTTTTCCATCTCTATCAAACTCGACTGACGGTGCCCTGATCTCTCCTTCCACACTTTGCGGATTAAGGGAAACATCTCCTTTGGGTCCTGATACTTTCAAATCACCACTCTTTGACTTTCCACCAAATCTGGGCAGGGAGAAACTTGGGACTTTGAGTGAGACATCAGGTATATCAAAGCTGCTCCCTGATGAAGGCCTTCCTCCTTCTGCTTTCAAAAGCTCCAGTTCCACCTCATCACCTTGAGGTTTGGGGAGAACAAAATTTAAATCCACTTTTGGAGCTGAGATGTCAACTGTTGGCAGTTTGACTGAGGGGAGTTTTAGGGATGCACCTGAATCTTCTATGCCCCCTGTGTCCAAGTCTTGACCTTTAACTTTTAACTTGGCTGTTTTGATATCACTTTTGAGGCCAGACATCTCCAAATCTCTGGACACATCAAAGCCACTGGCATCCATTTTAAATCTTTTATTTTTTTTACCTGAAGGAACATTGAGATCTAAATCAAATCTAGGCATATTTATGTCAAGAGATGGCATCTGGAGCTTTCCACCTTTTTTATCAGCTTTTGGATGTTCAAACTTTCCCATTCCTGATGGAACTTCGATACTAATATCTCCCTCAACTTTTCCCCCTGGAAAAGATATATCAGCAGCAGGCACTTTAATCGTACCTTCTTTAATTTCTGGCCCTTCCACTTTGACATCCCCTTCAGGCAGGTTCACCTTTGGAAATGAAATGGCCACTTTTGGCATTTTGTATTTGCCTCCTTTTACATCAAGACCCTCAACATCAAAATCTCCATCAACCTTTACTTTGGGAAGTGAAATATCAGCAGATGGCTTTGCAAATTTTCCTTTTATGTCTGGTCCCTCAACTTTTGGGAGACTGACCTTTGGTAGAGAAACATCAAACTTTGGCATCATGAATTTTCCACTGCTCACATCAGGGCCTTCAAGACTGATGTCACCCTCTATTGTGCCTTTAGGAAGTGAAACGTCAATGGAGGGCATGTTAACATTTGGCCCTTCAATCTGAGGACCCTCAACATCTACCTTTGGACCTTTAGCTTTCATTTTAGGCAGATTTATATCAATTGAGGGCATGTGGAATTTGCCTCCTTGAGCAGCATGTCCTTCAGCTTCTATTTCTCCTTTAACTTTTCCTTTGGGAAGTGATAAATCAACATCTGGCATCATAATTTTCCCAGTCTTGATGTCTGGACCTTTTATCTTCAAATCACCTTCTGGGAGATTCACCTTTGGTAGAGAAACATCCA
>NW_013952538.1:1106835-1116906 GCF_001266775.1 Austrofundulus limnaeus
ACCTTTGGTAGAGAAACATCAAACTTTGGCATCATGAATTTTCCACTGCTCACATCAGGGCCTTCAAGATTGATGTCCCCCTCTATTGTACCTTTAGGAAGTGAAACATCAACAGAAGGTAGGTCAATCTTGGGCCCTTCAATTTCTGGGCCCTTGAGGTTGACATCTACCTCTGGAGCCTTAAGTTTAGGGAGAGACACATCACCTTTGATGCTAGGTCCTTGAATGTCCACATCAAGACCCTTTGCTTTGACTTTAGGAAGAGAAAAGTCAACTGAAGGAAGATGAAACTTGCTGCCTTTACCAGTTTCTGCCTCAATTTCCACACCTTTCTTTGCTTTTGGGAGTGAAATATCAGCAGATGAACTTTCAAATTTTCCTTTTATATCTGGTCCCTCAAGACTGACCTTTGGTAGAGAAACATTGAACTTTGGCATCTTGAGTTTTCCACCTTTCACATCAGGGCTCTCAACACTGATATCTACTTCAGCTTTTCCTGTTGGAAATGAAACTTCAGTTATGTTTGTGCTTCCTTCTATAATTTCAGGACCTTCTATGTTGACATCTGCTCTTTTTGCTTTCAATTTAGGTAGAGAGAAATCAACAGACGGCATTTGGAACTTTCCACTTTTACTACCATGTCCATCAAACTCAACATCTAATTTTCCTTTGGTTGGTGAAATGTCAATGTCTGGCAGCTCAATCTTCTTATTGAGTACAGGTTTTTTAATTGTGATGTTACCCTCAGGAACATTTACTTTTGGCAATGAAATGTCAACTTTTGGCATTTTTATTTTTCCATCTTTCCCTTCATAATCGATGTCAACCACAGCTTTTGGTTTTGGAAGTGAAATGTCAACATCTGTACTCTGGAGTTTGACATCTACCTCTGGAGATTTTATTTTAGGTCCTGAAACATCCAGTGATGGCATTTCAAACTTTCCTTTATTTCCCTTTATATCAATATCTGTTTCCTTGGATTTTATCTTAGGAAGGTTAATATTGAGTGAAGGCATTTGAAATTTAGCTCCCTTTGTGTCAACGTCAAGATCTCCTTCTAGTTTTCCTTTTGGAAGAGAAATATCAACAGTTGGTACTTCCACTTCTGGTCTTTCAACTTTGACTTCCCCCTCTGGCAGTTTTGGAAGAGTGATATCAACTTTGGGCAATTTGAATTTTCCTGTTTTTCCTTCAGGACCTCCAATATCACAATAGGGCAGGTCAATGTTCCCATCTGTTCCCGAGTGAATGTTAATGTCAATATTTCTGTGTTCTTTTCCTTTTGGAAGTGAGACATTAATGTTGGGCATTTCAAACTTTCCACTTTTGACTTTTGGACCTTGAATATTTGCATCTCCTTCTGAGAATTTAACTCCAGGGTGGCTCATATCTATAGATGGCAGCTTGAATTCACCCTCACTACTAAAAGCAACATTTCCTTCAAATGTGCCTTGAGGAAGTGAAATGTCAATAGCTGGTGCTTTTAAATCACTGCTTTTAAATTCTGGCTCTTCGATACTGATGTCTGTTTGCTTTGATTTAAATTTAGGGAGAGAAACATCAACCGAAGCCATCTTTAACTTGCTTCCTTTTCCTTCTATCTCTTCCTTACTCTCTGCTTTTCCTTCTGGAAGACACAGTTCAGCTGCAGGCATGTTAAATTTAGCTCCTTCTTTGATTCCAGGTCCTTTAATATCTACTTTGGGAAGAGTTAAGTCTACTTTGGGTAACTTAAAACTCCCTTCCACTTCCTGCTCTGATGGCTTTAGTTTTGGGAGAGTTACGTCAAATTCGGGCATTTTGAACTTTCCATCTCCACCAACGTAATAATCCATATCGACGTCTGATTTCACCTTTGGGACAGAGATGTCAAGGGAAGGTGGACTAAACTTTCCTTCACCATCTGGCCCTTCAATATTCACATCAGGAGACCCCATTTTTGGTAAAGCGATATCAACCTTTGGCATGGAAATTTTAGCTCCTTTAACGGTGCCCTCCACTTCATCTGGAATTCTTTGTCGTGTATCAAATTCCAAATCCACCTTTGGTACAGAGATTTCGATGGCAGGCATTTTTGCTGTCTTCACTGCTCCTGGATGATCTTGGAGTGAGCCATCAGTTTCAAACTTAACTTTTGGCAAAGAAACAACTGAGGGAAGTTCGAAAGAACAACCTTCACCTTTCACTTCTGTTGTGGTGAGTTTTGTTCCAGAAAGCCTAACCTCACCATCTCCTTTTGTTTTTACGCCAGCATGAGGTATTTTCTTCCCCTCAGCCTTCACCTTCATTTCTCCATCAATCTCATCCGAATGACGTGAGAGTCGAACTTTAGGAAGTTTCAACTTTGGCATTTTGAGTTTTGTGTCTCCTGTGTCGCTGTCCACATTAATCCTACCTTCTGGTGCATCAACTTCTCCTTTAACTTCAACTTTGGGAGCTTTAATTCCTGCAGATCCCTTCGCTTTTGGCAAAGACACCTCAGGTTTTCCTAAAGGGAGTGCAAACTCTACATCCGGGGGATTAAACTTTGACCCTCTCTTGTCCACATCCTTGTCTTTAGACTCTGACAAACTAAACTCCACTGGTGGTGGCTGGAGGCTCACATCTGGAGGCTTCAGCTCCACAGATCCTCGTTCCAAAGAAGAATCTGATTTTATGTGCTTGGTTTTAGGAAACGTTATCCCAAACTTGTGTCCTTTCCCTTTGGTTTTCACTTTAGCTCCAGGTATTTCAGATGCAGGGACGTTTATGTGTCCCTCAAGCTGTCCTGTTTCCACTTTTCCTTCTGTCTCTGATCTGGTGTATTTCTTGACTTTCATGTGAGGAAACCTGAAAGAGTAAAGGAACAAAAACAACACTATATATATGTTTTTATTGTATTTATTTAAGTATAGTTATATTTAAGGTAAAAATAAAAAGACACAATACAAAGAAGACCAACCTGATTTTCCTTTTTGGTTTCCCCACGGTTACTGATCCTCGGATGTCTTGTTCATCAAACTTCCCACTCTTCCTCTGTTTGACTTTTGGAAGTGAGAACTCCACGTCCACATCACCCGTTTCCAGTCGTGGAGGAGTTCCTTCGATTACCACCTCCTCTCTGTGCTTCTCCTTCAACCTCTTCAGACCAAAACGACCACCTCTTTTCTTTAGGGCCTTGAAAGGCTTGGTGCCCTTCACACTCTGCAACAGAAACACACAAACAAGAAAGATTTTTACTTTTATGGTCAGTAAACATCATTCATGATGGAGCTCCTAAATATAAACTTTAATTTGATTAAATATGTCAACGTTCTAGTTTAATGGAATATCAATCAAGTTTGAACTTTTAGCCCATGTTGCCATCTTAATGACTTTGTTGCCAGATTTACCATACCATACCATACCATACCATACCATACCATACCATACCATACCAGACCATACCATACCATACCATACCATACCATACCATACCATACCATACCATACCATAACATACCATACCAGACCATACCAGACCAGACCAGACCAGACCATACCATACCATACCATACCATACCATACCATACCATACCATACCATACCATAACATACCATACCAGACCAGACCAGACCAGACCAGACCATACCATACCATACCATACCATACCATACCATACCATACCATACCGCTTTTATTTATAAAGTACTTTAAACAGCACAAGGCCAAGATTTAATGAGTTTTCCCCCAAAAAAGCGACTAACGACAAATATAGCAACCTTTCCCGGTGCTATTGGAAACTTTTGGTAACAACACTTTTTTCATCAAGCACTGAGTGGTGTGATGAGCCTCTCCACCTTTCTAAAGCACTGACAAATGGTCCGACCCACAGACGCCTCGTGCAGCAACCCCAGCTGCTGTCAGAGCAGAGAGGAGACCCTCTCCGCTCTGCATCCAGTGCTGTAAATAAATCATGCATGCACAAAGCTGCGACTGATTCCCTTTGTAATTTTTACTGTGATGTTTCTTTACCCTGACACTAAAGCAATAAAATAAACCTCTGAAATTGGCTGCATTTGAGTCACAGCCTCTGTCACGTCTTCACCTCGTCCAATATCCAACAGTCGTTTGGTTAAATTTGAAATTCTCACAAAATTTATTTATGCATGGTGAACTAAGTTCATTAAATTTATTTGCAGAGGATTTTTACTCATGTTTACTCATGTTCCTCATAAACATTGATATGCATCTTTATTACTCCCTACATCCCAAAATTACAGTTGCAGAAAGTTGTGACCCCAGATATTACTTGTTTACATTTGCAAACTTTGCTAATATGTGCAAAATAGCAGTATAAAGAAACCTAATAACTACGATGCTGCTTTTATTAATTTATCATTATTGTAAATAAAATTATTTGCAATGATAAGGGTGAAAATATGTTCCATTAGCATTTTATTTACATTGAAATGTTTGCCTGGAAATCAGCTGGGGACCCTCACTTGATATTTTGTGACCCACCAATGAGTCTCGATCCCAACTTTGGGAACCACTGCCCCATTACTGGAAAATATCCAAATATGCTAATGACATCTTTAGTGACTTTTAGTGGCTTTTAGGACAAAAACAACTTTTCTTACTGACAAGTTGGCATCAGTGGTTTTAGTCTGGTTTAATGTCGTAAATACAGAAAATATTTGATTACCATTTTGGCCATCTTGACTTTAGGAGTTTTGACCTCCACACTTGGAGCTCTTGGTCGCACGCTGGCCTCAGCTTTAGGGATGGTCCTCTTCAGCTGGAAGCTGACCTTATAGGGCTCTGCGCTCTGAAGGATCCTGAGCGCGTCTTCATACTTCACATTGTCAAAGTAGACTTTAGCGCTCAGCAGCTGATCACCTTTGATTGAAGACAGACATAAATCAATGAATCTCAGGTTGTTTTATTCTTCTTGAGGATTCTGGAGGAAAAAATACATAATATTAAATTTGAAGGTTTAAAATTACATCAAATGATTGCAGTTTGGTGCTAAATGCTGATGAAATATTTATTTCTTGTATTTTTCTTTGTGCCGACAGTCTTTTCCCCACAGTCAGTCACTTGTACTCCTCTGCTCCAGCTCCGCCCAGTCTCACCTGTTCCCTGTCCTCATCTAGCCCAGGTGTCTCCACTTCCTTGTCAGCCCCGGTCTAAACGTTCTGTCAGTTTTCTCTCATTGTTGTGTTTTCAGCGTGCCTCCTTGTTTAAACTCAAATCGTATAAGTTTTGGTCCCACAACAGCCTTTTTGTTTTGTTCCAATAAAAGTTATTTTTCTGAGTTCCTTGCATTTTTGGGTCCAAATTGCTGCTAAACTGTGACAAAAGCTGCTGTTTTCATCTCTCTGTTTGATTTATTTTGTGGTGAAGCAGTTTCCTGAAGGGATGAGACATGACGGCGTGTACCTTGTTGCAGACTCAGGTGTTTGGCAGCCAGAGAGTCTTTGAGGACGTCTTTAACAAAGATCCCCCGCTCTCCTCCGCCCGTCACGCTGTAGCCGCTGGCGCCAACCCCTGCATCTGTCTCCACCATGATTTCCACCGGCTTGGAGATTTTCTCCCCAGTCTGCGACACAGAAATAAGCTTCAGTTTGGTCTTTCATCATTAATCCAGGTTAGCTTTTTTTTATTTTTTGTTTTTTTTACATTGTACAAAAAGTGGCTCTGCTCAGCTTCTTTGCACTTTACTCCTCAATCCATTTTATCCATATTCTCAAACTACAGATTTCCACAGACTGACCAAAGAAAATAACACACAGGTGGAAATAAGTGAAGTGAAAATGTCTTTGCAAAGACATTTCCTATAAAACAGAATAATATTATGGACTTATAATTGAGTAAGTGCTTAATTAAAGCCTGAATGATGAGATTAAAGTGTTAATTATTTGCCTGCTTACTGTCTGTTCCTCTGCTGGCTCTGAATCCATCTCTGGTTGTGCCAGCTGGCAGGCTGATTCTCTCAGATGACTTCTTTTCTGACTCAACACCTGCTTCAGCTCCGCATGGAGTTTCTCCTTCTGCTCCTGCAAACAGAACACCAGAAACTTTAGGAAACGATCTGCAACAATGATGCCTAAACCTGCCCCAGATAATCTCAAACCACTGGTGACCTGTCGGAAAGGAGGATTAAAAATAGCTTCACCAGTCGTATTAGATCCACTGCAGATAAAATATTGGCAACAATAATAAAAATAAAGACACTAGAGGATTTTTTTTAATTTTATTTTAACGCTGTCAAGAAAACAGAGCAAAGCCATTGGCCAGCAGAAGCAAAGGAAGAACTTTAAATAAAAATGAGGTTGATTTTGTTGGACTGAAATCAAGTGCAGCAGAAAAAAACATGTTCAAGTGTTTGATAAACGTTTACCTGTTAGTTACTGTTTTATCATTTGAAGACATTTTAGCTAATTTCAACATTTGTTAGAATGATTTTAGCTTTATTTTATCTTTTTATGGCTATTGCTTTGTTACATTTAGCTACTCTTTTGATAAATTTAGATAAGTTACATTTAAAAATTTTAGCTTTAGCTGTTTTTGTTGATACTGTTTTGGTGATTTTAGGGTGTTTAGTTTATTTCTACTTTGCTCTTTTTTGGCTACTGTTTTGCAAATTTTAGCTATTTTTTGATCATTTTGAAACATTTAACTTTGAAATTTCAACATTGGATTTATTAATTTTAGCTTTAGCAGTTATTTTTGCTTTTTTTGTCTACTTTTTTGAAACTTTTAGCTACTATTTTGATCATTTTAGATGTTTAGCTATACGTATTTGTTTTTATGATTTTTATCTTTAGCATTTTTGGCTCTTTTTTGGCTATTGTTTTGCTACCTTTAGCTACTTTTTGATAATTTTAAGACATTTGTTTCATTGGTTTCTGCTTTAGCATTTGTTTTTGCTCTGTTTTGTTACTGCTTTGCTACTGTTTCAATAATTTTAAGACATTTTATTCAATTTCATATATGTTTTAATGATTTTAGCCTCATCAGTTGTTTTTGTTTATTTTTTGTCTACTTTTAACTTATGTTTTGCAAACTTAAAAAGTCTGTTTAGATGACTTTAGCTCTAGCACATATTTTGGCTGCTGTTTTGCTGATTCTTCTTTTGTATTTTGTATTTGATGCAGCGGGCGTCTCACCACCACCGCCGGTCCAGATCTGCCAAATTTCACAGGTTTGGTTGCTGCCTGAGGTCGGTCAGCTGCTGCTGCGTGAAAAGGCTGAAGCTGATGTTTCTGCTGAGCCGGGAGAAACTAAAGCTTGTTTATGTGCCGAACTATGAGCTGAGCGGGTCAGAACCTTTGTGGTGCAGTTTGTTTGGACTCTGTGGCCGGCAGGGTCGGTCTCAGCTCCTTTAATACAACACAGTTTCAGAGTGATGAAGAGGTTTTTTAAAGAATTTATCCTGATTTAAACATAGGAAATCAAAATGACTGCATGTGCAATAATTAACAAAATACCAAATTTAACTAATTTAACATTTATTCAGCATTCGCTCAGTTAAAATGTAATTTAATTAAAAACAAACTCTGACAATGTAACAGAAATGTTACAGAAGTGACAAAATCTTTTTTTAGCCTCTGCTGTTTACAAAAGCAGAAATAATTTAATAATAAATAATTTTACTGAATAATGATCAGGTTTTCAGTCAAATAAAAACATTTTAAATACCTTTAATGCTGTTTGTTGTGGGTTGTTTACATGTCGTATCTCTCTCTCTCTATGCACTGTAGGCCTGTGTGTGTGTGTGTGTGTGTGTGTGTGTGTGTGTGTGTGTGTGTGTGTGTCCATCCCTCTCACCACTCTCTCGGGGCTCTCCTCCTCGTCAGCAGCACTGCTGTGGTGGGGGTTACGTTGCGGGGCGGAGGGGGACCTGGTCGAGGGGGGCGACCTCCTCTTGTGTTTCACCTGATCAGAGAACAGAAGTTTTAACGGTTCCTCATTGTTCGACTCTTTAACTCCGATAATAAAAGTCTGATCTGCAGCAGGAGACTCCACGGTCAAAGATCTAAAACATAAATAAACCGTGACGAGAATATTTACAGGTCTTTTAAACAAAAACCAACATGGTGGACAGTTCAGCTCTTCCACTGATCCAGCTGCTAAACAGCCAAATAAATCTGTTCAGGGGCCAGACTTCAATGATTATTTAATCCTCGTGACAATAACTGGGAAATTTTTATTTTCTGCTAAAATGCAGTGAAAATGCTGAGCTGACTCGTCTTGATGAATTTTGTCAAAGAAGCAGAACACTAGCTAAAGGCTAGAAAATGTTAGAAAAATAAAATATAAGCTAAAATCCAAATGGAGCAAAATGTAAGCTACTGGAAAAATAACCCCACTGGCTTAAAGCTAAAGGCTAGCCAAATGTTATAAGCTGCAAAATAGCTAAAAGTAAGGTAAATGTTTAAAGTAGCAAAACACTAAAAGCAGAAAAGATGAACAAGATACTAAAAACAAGTACAGTTACTATATGTAGCAAGCAGCTGTAGATCAAAGCTAAACATAAAGGTCAGCTATAAAGTAACATTTTCAAAAGAAGCTAATAGTAGAAAGGCAGGCTGAAAGCTATTACCAGAAAAAGGCTAGCTAAAAGTTTTAAGCTGCAAAATTTTTTAAAAAGTGCAAAAAAAGTAAAAGAGGCAAGCCAAAAGTTTAAAATAAGAAACTGAAATCAGCAAAAGGTTAGAAAGAAAAATATAGGCTAGCTTTAAGCTATAAGTAAGAAAAGTACAGCTAAAAATTAAATATAGATAAATGTCAGCTAAAATGCAACATTTGTTAAATTATAGCTAGAAGCTAAAGTAGAAAAATGTGAGCTGAAAGCTAAAACTAGCAAAACGCTAGCTAAACATAGCAACAACAAGCACTAGCTGAAAGCTCAAAGTAGTCAAATGGCATCTAGAAGCTAGCTAAAAGCTCAAAATGCCAACCCCGCCCCCTGCAGGAGTACATTGACGCCCTGAATTGGCCTGCGGGCCACCATTTGATGATCAGTGCTCTTGTTTCAACAAGTCTGAATGTGGAAATAAAACCAATCCTGCATGAATCACGTCAGATTTTATGTTTATTTCTCTGCTGGAGCTGCAGCAACGCTCCTCTGCATACAGAAGTGTGTTTTGTCTCATTAGTCAAACAATAAATAAAATATTTAAATTGGCCTCTGAACAGTTTTCCTGCAGCCACTGCGGCTCCCTGTAACCTGCTGTTGGTGGTGTTTTTCAGCTGCATGCTGTTTGTTTTCAGCTCAGCTTGTCTCTGAGGGAGGAAACGTGTCCCACTCCGGCCTCCACCACCTCCTTCCACCGTTTGTTTCCTGAACTCTCGCACAGTAAATCTTATAAAACAGTTTGTCCCGACATGTCACCTGTACCAGCTGGATAAACAAACCAACTGTTCTGACTGTTGCTTTCAGACTTACAGGTAATGATTCGAGATGTTGTGTGATGGACATGTCACCTGTCCATGTGGCCCCGCCCCCGTTTACTTACAGCTTGATCTCTGGTTTGGTTGAAAACATGGCCGTCCTCTTGGTCTATGTCAGAGTCTGAAACAGAGAAAGAAAAATCTTGTTTTATTTGATTATTGTGTAAGAGCTGCGAGGTTACTCATGTCAAGTGGAAGCGTGTAAAGTTAAAAGATCTAAAATAGCGCCACGGCCATCGGCCCGAAGCTTCTGGCGGTCTTGACATTCTTTCCATGGCCTGAATCGTTCCTCTGCTTCGGCTACTTGAGCCTGAGACATAACTTCAGCTGCGACGAGCAGCTGAGGCCGCTCCAGTAAAACTCAAACTGGATGAAACAAACTGACTCATTCTTGTTTGTTGGGTTTCACTGCGTGTTTCTGTAGATTTGTTGTCAGTAAGAAGTCTGTGAAGCTTCAAATGTTAGAATCTCCTGAACGATGGAAGCTCAGGGCGGGCAGCTTGGATCTATAATCCTTGTTTGGAAATCATTTGGATCCTCTGCGCTCCAACCAGTCCTGACAGCCTGACTGCTTCTGTTGATCACTTTTTTAGCACCTGTGGCTCGGATGTGTGTGTGTGTGTGTGTGTGTGTGTGTGTGTGTGTGTGTG
>NW_013952538.1:1118786-1128892 GCF_001266775.1 Austrofundulus limnaeus
TTCCTAAAGGAGACTTTAACTTTTACTAAAGTAATCTTTTGGTAAGATACTTGTACTTTTACTCAAGTATCACTTTGTGGTACTTTATACAACACCGAAAATCTCCACTTTACTCCCAAAAATAAAAACATCTTGAGGTGTTTAGGTGAAAATAAATTTAAAAAACTAAAAGTTTGACAGATTTGAGAGCGTGGAGTCCAGGATTAAACCTCACAGGATGCAGAGGAGCAGCTATCTGCTGAACAACCTGACAGAAGATCCACCAAGCTGCTGCAGGAAATATCATCCGTGCATTTTTAAGATTTTTGTTTGGAACATGGTTTACAGCCGTCAGGATTTAAATAAGGATCCAGCAGATCTGAAATAGTTCATCATTTGTCGTCTAAATTCTGACAGCGTCACTGAGCCTCAATCTAAAAATTAATCAACAATTTAACAAATGAAGACAAAAACAACCATAAAAAGCAATTAACTCAAACTGAGCACATCTTCCCACAGACTTGTTCCTTTAATTTCTCCTTCTAGTATGAAATGTGTCAGATCCAAGTGAAAATCAGGCCAGAAGCAGCTAAAGAGTAAAAAAAGTAAAAAGTCTCCGGTCTCTGCATGACTGCTCCTGTGAATGTGGAGATAAAGCTGAAGAGCGTTAATGCCATCAGAATCTGCAGTTTGTCAAACAGCAGCTGGATTAACTCGGCTCCAGTAGGTTTGTTATTGCAGGAAAGTTTATTTAAGAAGTCTTAAAGTAGAAAATATATTTTAGAAAGAGCCTGCAAGCTTTTTGCAACTCCTGTACTGACCTTTTCTTTCTTCTAGCTTCATATCTTTATATATGTTCAGAGATATTTAAAGTACTTGAAAAAAATAACTGAGTTAAATATAGAAAATTACTTGAGTAAAAATTTATTTTACTAATGGGAAAAGTACTTACAATAATCAGGAATAAAAGTACTTTTAAACTGTTTTCATGATGAGTTCAGTCATATTTAAATTTTAATGTTTTTAAAGTAAAGAAGTAAAAGCATTATTTTATGTTTTGAATGTAACAAAATAAAAGTTCAGATAAAAAAATGTTTAGTAAAATTACAAACTCTCAAGAAAAAAAATGACGTAAAAACTTTAACAAAGTAAATATACTTAGTTACAACTCTGGTTCTGACAGTTTATTACAGTTATTTACTGATGAAGAAGAATCATCCTCAGAGTTTGACTCCTGGGTTGTTTCAGTCTTTAACCCTTACAGTAAGAAACACATGAACTCCACCTGTGGAAACATGTGAAATTAATACATGTGAAACATATTCCAGGTGTTACAGGTTCCCAGTCATCCAGACAAAAATGAAAACGTTTATTTTGTTCCTCATCTCACAATTTGGAATAAGTTTTCTGGCTTGTATGGACCTAAAAAAATAGAAAAAATTAAAATAAAACAGAAATGTCATGAATCAAACTCAAGGCTTGCGGGCCGAATCTGGTCCTTGTTAACATTTTTCCGGCCTCAAAAGTAATAATTTAAATGTAAAATAGTTTCATTGCTTCTCTTTTTGTCACTGCACTCAGTGCAGTTTTTTTTTTATCAACAGCAGTCAAACTTCTCTCTATTTTTAAAGCTAAATAAGTGGATTTTTATGAGGGTTTTCTGTTTTTAAGTGATTCACCAGATTGCAGCAAAACGTTAATCTAAGAAATAGCCAGTGAAATA
The DNA here is from genome assembly GCF_001266775.1 of Austrofundulus limnaeus. Lineage (NCBI taxonomy): Eukaryota > Metazoa > Chordata > Actinopteri > Cyprinodontiformes > Rivulidae > Austrofundulus > Austrofundulus limnaeus. The sequence continues at coordinate 1,120,489 of NW_013952538.1, forward strand.
GTTATGTGTAGAGTGTAAGCCCTAAAAAATGTGTATTTCTACATTTATTAGAGCATACATGTTCTAAATGGCACATAAGGAAAAAACATTTTTTAAATAAATATTGACAGGAACTGGCCCTTGGCTTGGAACAAGTTTGAATTTTGGTCCCCTTGTGTAACAATAGTTTCTGGTTTACAAGAACTGAAAATAACACTCAGCTTGTTTCCTGCTTGTTTGCTGGTAAACAAACAACTGTTATCTCCTAATGACCTCTATGCTCCCACTTTATCTACACAACTATCTTCTGTGTTGTTACAACATTTATGAAGTCTTCAGTCAGAATAAAGAGTCTTTTCTTTAAAAGTGTAACTGAATGTTTCAGAAATCTTGCTGTGATGTGAGCTGAACACTTTTTGAACGTCTTGTTTGAAACCGATCTGCTGTAAGCTCATTAGGCACGGACAAGTTCATGATGTTATAGTTGGCAGGACTTCAGCATCAGGTGTCCACCCAAAGAAAACAGGCCGTCTGTGCTTTAAAGGCTTGATAAAAACATTGCTCTGACATAACCTGCTGCAGCAGAGCACATGACAGACAGCTGAGGATGTGTTTGTGATTTATTTGTAGACTGAAGTATTATCAGCAGAAACCAGACACAGCTTGTGCAAGAGTTCACACACAGGAAATACCGACAGACTTTTTCACAATTGGTGGCAGGGTAAATAACACAAATCTTATTGAATCTAATTTTAGGACAATTAGAAGTCCAGAGGGAGGCGAGTTGATTCTGTTCCCGACACAAGACCAAGTGTAAACATTTTAGCAACTTTAAATTTAGAGCGGCTTGTTTCTTCGAACAGAACTTGGTATGGACAAAAGGAAACAAAAGAACTTCACAGGAAAATAAAAATAATCTGCTCAAACTTTGGAAAAACTCAGACATTTAACATAAATAATTAAACATCAATTCTCTGAGTTTTCTGTTAACACCTCCCTGCAACAAACAAAGGAATAATTTATTTCAGCTTTTATGAGTAACTCTGTTATTAGTTTTGGTATTACACACACTGACAAGTATATATACTAACTCCAACTAACAAGGACAATGACTAGAAAGTCACTTCAGTGCAGAATGTAAAATTATGAAGGCATGATAAAAAATACTTTTATGAGATATTAATCAGTTTGAGGTATATAATTAGATGTATGAAGTGTATAAATAACTTATGAAGTGTATAACTGAATGTATGAGGTGTATAATTAAGTGTACGAGGAATATTGTTCGGTGAATGAGGTGTATAATTAGATGTATGAGCTAATTAATATGTATAATGAATTTGATTTATGATATGTATAGTTAGATGTATGATGTGTATAATTAAGTGTATGAGGAATATTGTTAGGTGTATGAGGTGCATAATTATCTATATGAAGTGTATAATTATATGTATGAGCTAATTAATATGTATAATTCATTTGATTTATGATATGAATAATTAGATGTATGAAGTTTATAATGGAATGTATAAGATGTATAATTAGCTGTATGAGGTGTATAATTAGCTGTATGAGGTGTATAATTAGATGTATGAGGTGTATAATTAGATGTATGATGTGTATAATTAGATGTATGAGGTGTATAATTAGATGTATGATGTGTATAATTAGATGTATGAGGTGTATAATTAGATGTATGATGTGTATAATTAGATGTATGAGGTATCTAATTAGATGTATGATGTGTATAACTAGATGTATGAGGTGTATAATTAGATGAATGAGGTGTATAATTAAATGTATGAAGTGTATTATGGAATATATAAGATGAATAATTAGCTGTATGATGTGTATAATTAGATGAATGAGGTGTATAATTAAATGTATGAAGTGTATTATGGAATATATAAGATGAATAATTAGCTGTATGAGGTGTACTGAAACATAAAAAGGACTGAATTGTCTAAAGTTCTGCAGTTTGAAAGATTTTAATCCAGTAGATTACCAAAGATGCGGGTCCACTTTTAATGTAAACAAAGCACTCAGTCAGAATTCACCTTTTTAATTGAAACACAGCCTTCTTATTGATATGAAGAGAATATTGTGAGGATGCAGCCCTACATGTGAATGTGTGTTCAGTAAGTGAATATAAGCTGATCATATCAGTTTCTTTATGTTTGGATCCAAAACGCTCCATGAGGACTGAACCAGGCTGTGCAGTAAGACACTGAGCCTTCAGGGCTTTAACTCCCACTGAGGCCGTCTGAGCTGAACGTTTGGGAAGTGTTCCCGCCACCCACCTCTTCAGATAAAAAAGAAGTCACAGCTGCATGGCTTCCAAATCAGTGAAGATCAGAAAGATAAACCCTGAAGAGTTTCCTCCACATTTTAAACATCACATGGACAAAAACAAGACCCACCCGCAGGCGTCAGCCCCTGGACAGGAAATGGCTCAATTTAAACAGGAAACAGAGACAAATCTCACAGATATAAATCTCACACAGACTCAGACAACTCGTGTCATTTGAGCTTATCAGATTGAGCCAGACTCTCTAAAATTAGCAAGAAAATTCAATGTTTATATTTTTATTTTAAATATCAAACTGAACGCTTGTTTTTAGGGTCTCGTGAAATGAGAAGTTCACGCTCCTGCGTACGTCAGCCGGCGTTTCCTCTCGAAGACAACTCCTGACACCACTTGACCCTGAAAGTTCTGGCCCGAAGCTGACCCAGACCACCACCCAAAGGTTTGTCGCCAGGAAGCTGATGAGGATCATCCATCATCGTCTCTCTGAGATAATTCTTCTTTCCTCTCATTAAACACTTTTTATACCTGTTGCTTTCATTGATGCAGATTTTAAACCAGTATCAGTTTAAAAAAAGCCAAATTTTGTAATAAACTGAAGCCTGCAGCCAGTTTTGTGTAGGCTAAGGTTAATTAGCTGTAGCAAATAATTTGAGCAGTGGTAATTCCACAAGGTTAAACAGCTTCAGGCATACATCCAGCTTGTATTTTAGGAGATATTTTGCTAACAAACAGGGTTGATTTTTAATAGTTTAAGCAATCATGTTGCATGATGCTCAAAGAGGCTCCACAGCAAACTTTAGCTCAGTCTCTGACTGGTTTTGACCATTTGTTTTATTCAGTTAGCCATCTTAAATAGACAGTGCCAAAATGTAAAACTGTGTTTTCGAATCAGCATTGTCTCTGTTGCAGTTAGCTTTTTAAACTCAAGTTATAACAGAATATCAGTTAGTTTTTTTATTCCTTTTTGTTTTATATAGTTTTGATTTTATTGTGTTTTTATCTTTGATTTATATATAGTGGAGTTTTTTGAGCACCTGGTCAGTTTTTAATTATGTTGTTTCCACTGTATGTCCATGTCATGTGTCTTGTGTTTTTCTTGGAATGAAGCTAACTCCTTTTCACTGTAATCAAATTTACCTGCGGGTACAAATAAAGTTGATTGATTGATCAAAAAAGAAAAAATAAGTAGGTCCTCTGGATGGATTCTTCTTTAGTGAAACTTTTCATCTCTCCTCCAAGAGGCTTCTTCAGTCTGATGAGTTTCAGGTGAACTCAGCCTTTAAGCTCCACCTCCACATGGACAAACAGGTTAGTCACATGCAAAAGAGGACCATTGACTAACAATAGGCTTGATTGGCTCTGTTGGTCATAGAGGGTCATGTGCCCCATCATCTGACCCATGTCGAGTTATCTGTATGTAGTGAATGCAGGTGGGGCTCGAAGTCCCCTTGTTTTTGTCTCTCAACAAGGGGACTTAGCCTGCATTCACTACATACAGATAAATCGACATGGGTCAGATGATGGGGCACATGACCCTCTATGAACAACAGAGCCAATAAAGCCTATTGTTAGTCAATGGTCCTCTTTTGCATGTGACTAACCTGTTTGTCCATGTGGAGGCGGAGCTTAAAGGCTGAGTTCACCTGAAACTCATCAGACTGAAGAAGCCTCTTGGAGGAGAGATGAAACGTTTCACTAAAGAAGAACCCATCCAGAGGACCTACTTATTTTTTCTTTTTAATTTTTTCTACCTGGATTACTGAGATGCATCAGGACAGATTGATTGATTAAATCGGTTAACCAGGTAAAATGTTTCTCTAAAATGAAAACGAGATATTTGGCTGATTGTACAGACACACACTGCTGCAACTTTGGCCGGGTGATAAAGATTTGTTTTTTTTTTTTTTGCTAAATTCTTTCAGCTTCTGGCTCAGTTAGAGCTCATATGAAAACCTCGTTTCACTGCCCATGTTTGACCCCACGTCACACAGGTGGCTGCAGGACCTCTGTACCCGCTTTGGGTCGGTCACATACCAGTCTGAGGGGGCGAGCTCGTGCTGGAGCTGGAGCTGGGGGACAAACAGATCCTATGACCGTCACCCTGCAGCTGTCGTTGGTGTGTAACTTTCAGACAGCAGATATTTGAACATCCTGTCAGCATATAAAACTCCTGTCAGACCTGATCCCCACAGAGAAACACGGGCTTTTTGTCATGGTCGTAGTTTGAAGACAGAATTATTAAACACAAAATAATTTGTATTTTATGTTTAGAAAAAGCAGTTTCTGTATTGAATGGCTGGTGTTTGCTCCTGTAAAGCTCAGTGACGTGATGTCACGCTGCCAGCAGCTCCTATAAACCTGAGTGAACACTCAAGTGTTTGTAAGCAGCAGCTGGCATGTTGGAATAAACACAAGCGGCAGCTGTCTTACTAAAACTGTCTTTGCATAGAAACAGCGCTCTATTGTTGCTCTTTCCAAAGTCAGCAGAGAGGAGTCTGCACAGCTCCTGCCCTGACAGCTTACACACCATCACTGCAGAAAGTACACTCATTTCAAACTAAACCAACCAGGACCTTATCTGACAAGGTAAGAAACAAAATAACCAATCAGAGTCCTTCCTGGTGATGTCATGATTCACCTGCTGGGGTCTCCGAGCCAACCCTTCTCCTCCTGCAGCATCTGAAGCATCAGCACACAGAAAGCACCTCCACCCAGCCGGCCTTTACCTTCCAGCCTCCAGCAGCTCCAACCTCCACCTGCAGCAGCACAACTTCTTCTTCTTCTGTTTATTTGTCTCAGATTCTCCTCCTGTCCCTCGACCTTCTTCTTCTGTTCACAATAAAAACCTCTCCCCCCTCTCCCTGCTCTGAAACCTTTTGCCCCTTGTCACCAGTCAGCTTGTTGCTCCCCTCACTGAAACCCAGGCCTGTCCCGGACCCATGGCATCTCCAGGAGGGACGCATCCCGCTTCCTGATTGGCCGGAGGGCACAGAGATGCCCCCATATTAGGGCCTGCGGAGGCGGGGCTGCACTACTATAATAAAAGAAGGTGGAGAAACAGATAAAGTTTGACTCACACACAAACTGCACAGCTTGTTTTGTGCAGTTCGTCATTAGAGCGGGGAATGATGATGTTTGAGAAATACAAATAGAAGTTCCTGGCAGCTGAGAGGGAGACCCTGAGACCCTGACTTAAGCGTCTTTTTTCAGAGTTAACCATGTCAGTTTTTGCACAATGTACAGTTTGAATTTATGGCTGTGACTCGTTCAGATCAGGCTTGGCTACATCTGCAGCACTGAGTTAATGATACATGATTTTAAAAAACAAACAGACCATAAAGTAAAAAGGTCAAAGGTCAGGTGTTTTATAGTGAATAAAGCTCATCTTCAGCTGCTGATGGTTTATTGACAAGTTTTCACCGTGTCAAACTGATTGATCTGCCTTTAGGTTGTGTTTAAAAATTCTAATTCTAAAATGTTGGAAAATCATATGAAAAAATTTAAATAAACTTAAAATAAAAATTTCAACCTAATATTTGTTCACTCTGAACCAGCTGTCATTTTTAAATTGAGTTTAATTAAGAACATCTCAGGGTCTCTCTCCCATTTAGTTTTTCCAACAGGTTGCATGTGTCAAATCCAAGGCCCATGGGCCAAATATGGCCCACCACTGCATTTTTATGTGGCCCATGAGAGCTTCAAGGAAATGTCCTTGATGCTAAATGTCTTAAGCTGCTTTAAAGCTAGCGTTGACTACAAACCAGTGGTTCCCAAACTTTTCAGCCTTTGACCCTCAAAAAACCAGCAGCAGAGACCTGAGCCCCCAACTGTTGTTGGATCATAGACATTGTTTTCACGTCAAAGAAATAGAATAGTAACAATATTTACTATACTATTTTTGTCCATTTTAAGTACACTAACCTTACTCTTTTGTATTAACAAAGGCAATAAAATGTTATTTTCTAATCTAATTAATTCAGAAAATCTTTTCGGGACCTCACCTTGATGTTTTGGGACCCCATTGTGGTCCCGACCCCAACTTTGGGAACCACTGCTATAAACTACACCTCCGATAATACGTTGATTATTTTACTCACAAAATGACGACACCCCACCACCAGGTGGTGCTAAACAGGGATCAAAAGTGGCCGTGGAAATTTACTGTGTAAAATCTCCATTTTGCTGCATTTTTTCTGGCTACTTTGCTGCAGCTCAGTTGTACTGGGAAGTGGGAATTTCCCACTTACAAGTGGTAAATTTAAACTGGAACACCCCTGCAGTGGGAATTCCCTGTCTGAAAGTGGGAGGAACAGCTACTCACCACAACTCATCAGTGAATAAAACTCTCTTACTTTGACTTTTATTGGATTTCTGTTTTATTTATTTCACATTTATTTATTTCACACTCAGTCAGTCGTATACGTAGTACTTTTCAGTGTTTATAAGAGGACGTGTTAAAACACTGTTTCTATGCAGGAAATACCAAGTAGAGCTCAGTTAGTGTTTGTTAGCGGAGCTCAGCCATAGCAACGAGATGAGAAATGTTTAGTCAAAGTTAATTACCACTGGCCCTTTGAGGGCCATCATGATGAGTATTTGTGACTTTATTTTACTTATTTATGTCATGTAAGTTTTGGGAAATCACGCTATAAAGATCCCGCCCACATAAAGGCAGAAGTCATACCAAAAACCATCAAGACAGTTGAAGCGAGTCGTGGTGAGACTAGATAGTGGACAAAAAGGACATTAGTGCGTCACAATCCAGATTAGGGTTTTGACACCAGTTCTGGGCAGCCGACCCCCTCGTTTGTAGCTGTAAACATTCACTGCAGCCCCCACACAAAGACAGGATTTAGAGTCAAGGGGCCAGACAGCAGGGGTGGGGTTGCCTGAATGGGTGGGTGTTGTTGATGAGTAAAGAGCGGTGAGGTGGTAGTGGGGGTAAGGGGTTGGGGGTGGTCACACCAAACCACAGCTATGTCCTCATCAGCGCTTCAACAGGCCAGGAAACTGGAGCAGGCTGAGGGTATGAATGTGTGTAGAGCAGGCATTCATGGGCTCCTGATTCTGTTTACACGGTCACATTACGGGGGCGTCTCCTGCGGGGGGGCTCTGTGTTCAGGACCACCAGATGTCACTGTGGGGCCGTGTGTTGCATTATAAATAAACAGGTGCAACATTTTTAACAATATTGTGATTCTAGTCTTCAAAAGGTCAATAATACATCAGACAGGTAAAGAATTAAAATCACATGAAACCTTTGATGCTGGAGTTTGAGACTAAAATCCTCTCCTGTTGAGTGAAGACAGAGTTGTAGGTGAACCTTCAAATCAAAGTTATACTCTGAGTGTGACTGATACTGGAGGTTTCTGCCTGTTAAAAGGGAGTGTTTTCTCTCCACTGTCACCATGTGTTGCTCAGGATGGGAGACTGAGGAAATGATTCAACACAAGCTGCTGCTTCTTTAGATTTTTTTTTTGCGTACCGAGCCCTGAGACGACATATGTTGTGACTTGGTGCTATGTAAATAAATTGAAATTGAAAGAGAGGTCCCTCGAGCTGCTGCCCCCAAGACCCAAGTAAGGAACTAGGGAAATAAGATGGATGGATTGAAAATAAATAATTATGGCAGACCCTTTTACCACAAAATCAGCCTTACCACACTTAAATTCCAGATATCTGAAACTGGTTCAAGACTGTACATAATAGTTATTTAAAGGGCCAATATTATGTGTTTCTCAGGCATATATTTAAATACTATACCATAATAAAGTATCTATGTCACCTTTAGCTGTTACTAAAATGCTGTTTTAATGTTTAAATAGAAAATAAACTTATCTTCTCATCACTTCCTCTTCTAAACACCTTGAAATTTGCCTCTGTCTCTTTAAGAACCTCCTTCCCTTCTGTCCCCTCCCATTTCAGTGTGTGTGTGTGTGTGGGGGGGGGGGCTATGATGCAGTTTACTTGGCATCTGAAAATACATTTCCTCAAAGATATTTTTAATCTGAAAAGAGCTTCACTGAGTGAGAATTAGTGTTGAGAGCTCAGCAGACAGGTTTCACTTTCACTTTGACCCGAGAGCCTGCAGGAGTCATGGGCGGGATGTGTGGGGAG
>NW_013952538.1:1131392-1133394 GCF_001266775.1 Austrofundulus limnaeus
CACACACACACACACACACACACACACACACACACACACACACACACTAATGTGAAGCTATCAGGGAGGGTAGATTCTGTGAACTAAATGTATAAATGTCACCAGAACCAGGGTCCGAACTTCCTTCCTCTGTTTCACTTTAACCTGGAAAAGCTGTGGCTGCAGGCCAGCCTGACATGAAGACCACAACAGAGGGGAATGTGTTGGATTTAATCATCCAAGTTCTGCCAAAAACCTCTCCAGACACTGTTTGGAACAAGCCAAAAAAAGATTCAGAAAGGTTCAAAATGTCAAACGTCAAAATGTCCTCAAGCCTTCTGCATCCAGACTTACACAAACTTCAGACACCTCCTATAATCAAACATTAAACTCCTGTTGGTTGGTGGTGGATGGACTCAAACTTGCAGAACAGCAGGAAAAATTCTAAACATTTAATGAAATAAAATCACAAAAGGGCATCCAATAAAAATCTAACACCAGGATCTGACAGCTGAAATTAAGACAGGTGAGAAGTTTGACTAACTGAGTGAAGCTGAAGGAAGAAGAACTAAAGAGAACTAAACTCCAACACATAAATAAAAACAAGTCACTCCAAACCACCACAATTACTGTATTTATTCATGTATAATACGAACTCAAGTATAATACAATACCTTGAGCTTAAAAAGCATTAAAAATCGAATCATCAGTAACCCATGTATAATACCCTCCAACTTTGTGGATGATTTTTAGGGTTAAATTTCTAGTAACATGAATAAATACAGTAAATCGATTTGCATTTCTTTTTACAGGAAACTCAGGATTTCCAGATCTGACAAACTAAAAAAATAAAGAAACTAACATTTCTGGAAGAAATGCTTGTTGCCCAAAGCCTTAAGATTATGTTTTTTTCCAAATTTAAAATACTGCATCCTAAAATGATCAATTCCAAATAAAACATGAAGTTTAAAGGAAGCAGTAAATCAAGTCTTCAGTGAAAGTTTTAGTGATGTGATATCCTGCAACAAATTGAGACTTTATTTTAAATTAGGATCTGTCCTTGTAAAAAAAACACAACTAATTAAGATTTAAATTAAAAATTATGTTAAATCAGGAAAGTGATCACACTTTGAAGAACCAGAGGTTCAGTCAGGTTTGACCTAAATCTGATTCTAAAATCTGTCTCTCCACATTCAACATTGTGTTTAAAACCAGCTGTTGTTGTTTACAGATGAACCCGGTCTGACCTGCATCAGAGGAGGGGGTCCAGGTGACTCTGAAGATCCCACGCAGACACTCACACATGGTCCAGGAAACCCGAGGAGGAACCGCACCAATGGATCAGCCCACAGGCAGGCTGTGGGATGGGAGACCTCCGCTGCAGAGCCAGGGGTGGGGGAGGCAGGAGGGCGATGGAGGCGGTCTGGGAGCGGGGGTTGAGCTGACTGTTTGGGCTGCAGGGAGGCTGAGCTTATCTGTCAGCGTGAGAACTGAAATAAAAAGGGTGGAGAGCCCAGGGATGGATGGATGGATGATGGATGGATACATGAATGGATGGATGGATGGATGGATGATGGATGGATGCATGGATGGATGGATGCATAGATGGATGGATGGATGGATGATCGACGGATGGATGGATGATGGATGGATGGATGGATGGATGATGGATGCATGCATGGTTGGATGCATGGATAGATGGATGGATGGATGGATGGATGGATGAATGGATGGATGAATGGATGGATGGATGGATGAATGGATGATTGATGGATGGATGGATGATGGATGCATGCATGCATGCACGGTTGGATGCATGGATAGATGGATGGATGGATGGTAGGCTTGTAGGATGGATGGACGGATGTATGGTAGGATTGTAGGATGGATGGATGGATGGATGGATGGAGGATGGATGGATGATGGAGGATGGATTGATGGATGGATGGAGGATGGATGGATGGATGGATGGATGGAGGATGGATGGATGGATGGAGGATAGATGGATGGATGGATGGATGGA
>NW_013952538.1:1134982-1136451 GCF_001266775.1 Austrofundulus limnaeus
CACACACACACACACACACACACACAGAGCATCCTGTGGGTTTAACAGAAAGTGGCTCAGGAGAATCAAAGTGGGGGGGGGGGGGTCTCATCAGGCCCACTCAGCTCAGCTCTTAAAGCTTAAACGTTTCATCTGCAGCACTTTTGTCTTTCTGCTCTTCAGACGCAGGAATCTTTTGCTCCAGGCCACGAAACCCTGACTTTTCCTCTTCATCTGCTGCCAGTAGCACATCTGTACACAGCTGTTACTTCAGGGCTGGTACTCCAGTATTTGTACACGAAGGACTGAGCGTCAGAAAACAAGTTGCTGTTCAGTTTAATAATCCTGTCAATCCTGTAAATTAATCTCCCAAAAGTAAAACTGGTTGTTCGGAGCCATTAGTGGTCACGCTGAGCTTTGAGAAGTGATTTAAATTTTGTAAAAACAGTCAGAAGGAACTCTGAGGCTTTAGAAACAGTTTATTAACATGAATGAAAAACACCGTTAATTATCTTCAGTATTTATTGCGTGTTTGTTGTAAAAACATGAAGTTCAAATGAGTTCTGTATTTCTGCAGGTCTTGTCGGGACTGATCCTGAGGAGTCTGACGGCTGCTCAGGATCCCTGAGGAGGAGAAGAACACAGAATCCTTCAGTCATCCATCTGAAGCTCAGGAAGGAGGATTTATTGGAAAGTTTTTTTATTTTAAGGAGCTGTGACTTTGTCTGTGATCCTTCAGTGTTGGAAACACCTCGGCACATTTTAAAGCATCTGAGTAATACTCATGTGCTTTTAGAAACTTTAAACAGAAACAACTCAGTTTAATAAAATGATTATTATTAAACTTTTATTTTACCAAGAAAATACTCAGATTTAAACATCTTTTTGAGGGAGTCCTGGTTAAAGTTAAAATTACACAATTAATTATTAAAAGGAAATAAGAATTATAAAAATATAAAACAGAACATGTTCTCTCAAAGATATCTGCTCATTTCCAATCATTCTGCAACATATTTCAGATGCAGAATAAAATCATTTTAGGCTCATTTAACAAGAAAACCTGAAGAAAAAGGGACTGGGGAGGAGAGTGCTGCTCTTTCTGCTCATTGTGTTTGTAAAATCATTTAAAAAAACAATTTAAAATAACAGTTTTTTCTTTCTGTTTCTTCTGTATTTCCTTGTAACGACAGTGTAGTGGAGCTCATTCTCCTCAGCTCATCAGGCGGGTCTGATCTAGACCTGTCCACGGAGGAGAGCCCACCCGTTACTGTGTGCACCCTCGTCACCTCGTCTGTCCACGGAGAGGACAGTCGGGTAATTAAAGTGCAAAAATGAAAATAAATAAATAAATAAATAGATAAAATAAATGCTGCATTTTTTTCCTTCCTTTATATTTGTAACAAACACTCAACGCTCTCGATCAGTTTTTAACATTTAAACAGAGGAAATAAGATCAAAGAAAAAAATGCTAGTAAAAGTGTCCTTGGGGG
>NW_013952538.1:1137451-1138866 GCF_001266775.1 Austrofundulus limnaeus
TATCTCTGGATCTACCAATGATATCAGGATCTAAGTATCAAAATGTAGCTTTTAAAGCAGGAATCTGAAAATATGAGGAGGTCATTTTGAACAAATTTGACTTAATTCTCATTTCAATGTGATTGGTCACATATACACACAGATCAATTTATTTCATTTTAAGTTAAAAGATGTCCTGAGTTCAGCAGAGACTCTGAAGCTGAGGACAGGTTAGTTGCCATGGTTACTAGCATGTATAAACATGACAGCTTCCTCTGCAGGGTGGGCCTTTAGAGGCAAAGCTAAGCACAGCAGAGAGGGACAGAAGGCCTGCAGGTGGGATTTACTCCACTTTTTAACTTCACATTCTTCTAAAGCAGAGGTGGCCAAAGTGGGGCCCGCGGGCCAAAATTGGCCCACCGAACCATTTGATTTGGCCCACCAACTGTTGGTGGGCCAAATCAAATGGTCAAATGGTCTGTCAAATCAAATGGTTTGGTGGGCTGTCCTGGTTATTAGATAGTAATAACGTTCAGATTGAATATAAAATTCAAGTAACTACAAGAGACATTTAGATTAGATTTAAGCCCATATCTAGATTTGCACACCTTAAAAGACCCCATATACTCAGTTTTTAAATTATGAATAGTTTCATGAGCCTTTGCTGACATTGCATTGACTTTGCACACATGTATGCAACCACACTAGCTCCTAGCTTAATCATAAAAATAAAACAAGTTTATGTAAGAAGTATTTGCATTTCTTATATTATTGCATTTGGCCCGCGACCCTCAGATCGATTTTAATTTTGGCTCTCGTAGGGAAAATGTTTGGGCACCCCTGTTCTAAAGCTTCAAAAGTTCTGCTTTAAGGAGACGTTTAAACATGTGAAACCTGCTGGAGGAACATTTACAAACTGATTAAACATGTTAGTCTTCACTTTACCTGAACACACCACCWCAAYGMTTTYRTCACTGATGTAATCATCAAWATATAAACAATCTCTGAGWGCAGATTTTCTTTGCAGACAGTCWGAGTTGATCCWMCACACAGGTCTRTCTGAAGAYTCCTTTAATCTTCTTGTTGAAACAACAGAACCACAACCCAGCTGAGCACAAACTGCAGCAGCTGAGGTCCTGGTCCAGTMAYMTMTGGGSTSATCCASTGGTCTCCACTSTTTCTGTWGAAACCCCTCCACAGTCCCAGCACAGCGGCTGGCCTCTCCCACCAGCCTGATATCTGAGCAGAGACAGAAAAGTAGTAAATAAATGAAGTAAAGCAGTTAACAGAATCAAGTCTGCAGCTCCTCCTCTACCTGAACAGGTGAGTCCAACAGCTTGTCCAGGTGAGCAGCTGCTTCTACCTGAACCTGCTCTACAGTCCAGGGGTCTCATTTATAAAGGATTGCGTGGAAACCATACTAAAAGTGAACGTAC
>NW_013952538.1:1139703-1140981 GCF_001266775.1 Austrofundulus limnaeus
CATTTGGACCAGTTTCCACACTGATGGGTCCCTCTGCAGCACAACAAATATTTCTTCAGTTACTTTAAGACTGAGAAGATCGACTTCAAGTATTTTGTTCTTTTTAGTTCATTTTCTCTCCTTCAGAACAAAATAAAGAAGTTTAAAAACAACCTGAACAGCTGATTAGCACAGGGTGATATGCCTTTCTTCTTAAAGACTTCACAGATCCACAGTCCAGCTGTCTGCACACTTCAGCTGCTGAGGTCAGGGTCCAGCTAAGATCCTGGTCCTCCAACTGTCTCCAGACTCCCTGATCCTTCCTCTCCAGTCTTCCATCACACCTGCTGGTTCCGTTCACCAGTCTGATTTCAGACTCCACTGAAGCAACAAGATGAAGATGTGGAATAAAAACAAATGGCAGCTGATTCAGTTTGTGTGATTTTTCTCTGSATTTACCTGCTGTGTGTTCAGCCCAGATTCCTGAGGAGAAATCAGAGGAAACATGAAAAAATATTTTCAACTCTGGATCCAAGAAACCAGAAGAATCTGGACTCATCATCTATGTTCTTCAAGCTTTGATTTTCAAATATGGAAACTAAGAAATGATTCAAACAGGAGAAGCAGCAAATTCTGTGTGTTGCTGCAAAGATTTGAGCTGTTCTTGTTCTTCATGTTGGTTCTTTATTGGCTCCTCTTTAGAACTGAGCTCAGTTTGAGATCAATTGTAGAAAAATTGTTGAACAAACTGCTGGATCTGTTCCTGTTCATATGTTTGATTCAAAGTGTGACAGGACGCCAGGAGAGGATTCAAAGAATTCAGGAAGTGATTAGTGTGTGTAAGTGCTGTGTGTCCAGCAGGTGTCAGCATGTTTAATGTGACTGTGTTTAAACACACATCTTCATGTGGTCAGCAGTGACTCACTGTTAAAGTCAGAGTTTCATCTTTACTGTTTTAAAGAGACAACAACAAATCTGTTCAAGTCTTTTCTTCAAATAACATCAGAAAGAAAAAGGAAAACTCACATCAACAAGAAACGTTTATGATTTATGGAAATTAGACGTCTACAAATATGCATCAAAGATTTAAAAAGTAAAACTCCTGTTCGAGCCTTCAAGTAGGGAAACCTGCTGAGAGCAGCCAGATGTTTGAGTCCAGATGTTGATGATGAAAGCAGAGTCCTACCTGAGCTGCARWGAGACAGAAACACCATCAGCGCTGTGTGATCCATGTTCCCTCTGCATGTGATGTGAAGCGTGGTCTCTGCTGGTCTCTTTATCAGAGCAGGACTCAGGTCC
>NW_013952538.1:1143853-1145169 GCF_001266775.1 Austrofundulus limnaeus
CACACTGAGGACCAGGACTGKTTCAAGTTCACCTCCAGTCTACCTGAGCACAGGTTAGACCCACTAACCAGTCTGACTGAGTCTGGACAGAGAGAGGAAGAGGAGCAGCAGGTTAAAGTTCAGCTGAAGGCCTGTGGGACACAGATGGTCTCATTTGGACCAGTTTCCAAGGGTCCACCTATGGGTTTCTCTGCAGCACAACAAACATTTCCTTAGTTACTTTAAGACTGAGAAGATTGACATTTTTTCTTCTTGGACTTCAGAGGAGTAGGACATGTTTTTGCACTCTCTCCCGAACTTTTCCCTTCTTCCTGCTTTGCAGCTCATTCAAGCCTTTTTACCTACCTATCATCCAAAACAAAAACTGAATTATGGATTTAGTCAACTGGTATCTGAACGCAATTGACACTATTTTTTCCACACTGAGATTKGAACGAGGGGAACGTAGCTGTCTCAGGGGAATGGTTGCAGCTGGTCAGGTCACTGGTTCTTGGGGCTGGAACCTGATCTGTTTGGCACCGCTTTCCATTGAAGACATGGAAGATTTGTATCTATTTGGATTTATAATAATTGAATTTCTGCTGATCGGCGGAGACGATTTCTGATTTATTGGAAAATGAAAGTGATCCTGACAGCAGTCCAGGCTGTTGGGAAGCTGTCGGGCACAGTGGATGGAATGTGACATACTGGAAGTACACAGACTCAAATGCTGGGGAAGATAAGTTGCAAATTTGATGTGATTCTATGATAATCACAGCTCAGCAGCGTGCCTCTGGAATGTAAGGATTACATCTGGGTGAAGCTTCAGACGGAGAGAGGCGAGGAGGATACGAAATTCAGAACATTTGTTTTTTTTTCGCCATTTTCAGAGATGCAGTGACATTGAAAGCAGCAAGAATAATTCAAGGGCCACTTGACCCAGAACAATTGTGTTTATTTTTTCAGAACCCAGCTGCTGGCCTTCGGTTGGTACGTTATCTAAACTCCMCAGGAGGATCTGTCAACAAGGGCTTGATTGCCTCCCCTCTCCCTGTGTCATCCAGGTGGGAGCAGTCTGAAGGCCATGAGGAGGAAGGGGAAACTCTGAACTTTTATGAACTGAGCATGGCTCGATAAGTTCTGGACTCTGGCGGGTCTCGGATCGGTTCACCGTCACTGGCTTGACTGAATCCTGCCCCCATCTCATATGTTTGACCCTAAGCCCCTCCCCCCATCACCACCAATCCCAAGTGACCTAAGCCCCCATTCCCAGCTGTTTTGTTCTTTAGCGAGTGTTTTTGTGTGTGTGTGTGTGTGTGTGTGTGTGTGTGTGTGTG
>NW_013952538.1:1146169-1149696 GCF_001266775.1 Austrofundulus limnaeus
ACAGGAACAGGAACAGGAACAGTAACAGGAACAGGAACGAGTGGACAGTGTCCAGGTGATACATAATCAGTATTCCACAACACATACATTTTAAGAAATTGCAGTTTTTGTGTCACTACCCCACTTTTTCATAAGTGGGGTCAAAAATGAGCCCAAACTTTTCCTACAGAATCTCAAGGATTTGCTTTGGGAGCTTTTGATTCTTACCAACTGTGACTGTCAGGATACATTTTCTGTCCCACTTACACATCTGATGTCTGCAGTTTTACCACCAGGAGGTTAGTTTGACACAGCAGAATACATGTGAGGATTATTGAACTGAATGATACTTTATTGATCCCATGAAGGGAAATGACAGATTTAAAGATTCATTTATCAACTCCATGATTTTTCTGTGAAAGTAGACACTAAATAGCTAACTACAAAATAATGTTAGTAGTAATGTTAGTACTCTGTTAGCAAGCTTACTAAGCCAGGCAAGATTACTAGTAAGCTTATATTACTGCATTTGTTTTGTAGAAACTCACTGCTTTTTACCTGTCAGGTCACCTATTATATGATTATTGAATATTGACTGGCTGGTGTGTGTGTGCGCGTGCGCACATGTGTGTATACTTGATTTTGCAGCAGAGTGAGGACAATTATGTGTTTTTAACATAGGTGGCAAGCAAAATTGCGTATCATGTTTCTATTAACTGTTAAACACAGAAGTATTTGTGGATTAATTCACAGTAACAAAGAATAAGATGGGTTCAAGGACAAATGTGATTAAGTAAAGCCAAGTTTTGTATTTTGACTCTTGCTGTGCTCCATGTGAACCAGCAGAGGGAGCTGCACAAAAACTTTTAATGAAAGGAAGTTTTGCTGCTTTCTTCTGCTACTAGTTTAGCATTTAATCAGTTAAATGGGGGCGACTATAAAAAACAGCAAATACATTTGGTTTGCCATAATCCACTATATTTGACGGATAAAAAGTGAATTTCACATGGTAGGAGATCATTTAGTACAAGACAACTGCAGCCTAAGTGTAAGGAACTCTCTCACAGGTCCTCCWCACTGACTGCTGTCATACTAAACAATGCTGTTGTCATGATTTCTGCCAGCTCATAGTTTCTCTGACATTGCCTCACCCCTGGTCATGTGACACAATCTGAGTTATTGTCTCAGTATTCAGATGAATCCAGCAGAAGGCAGCAGAGTGCAGAGTAAGAACTGGACAGTTCTGCAGAAATGAGTGCTGATTGGATGTGAAGACAGAGCAGAGGATGATTTAAAAAAAGGTTTTTCTTCACCAACAGCTGCCTTTGTGCAGAGGTGTGGTGAATGAGCATGCTGGTGAAACCTGCAGCCTGTTAAGACAAAAAAGAGGCAGACAGAAAAAAATTCCAGGCTGGTCACACATTCAAACKRAGATATTCACACACACCTGAGGCTCTTTTATTRTACCTGTAATCTAAAGCCTTTTGCTTTAAAACACTAAAATGTGTGTGTTTTCTGCAGCTTTAAGGCGTGCCCTGTGTATATGTGTGTGCTGATGTGTAACCCTGAAAACCAGGCCAGAAAAAACTCCTAGACAGRTTTATTATTTTACAACAACAAAGGCAGACTTACTGTGASGAGATAACAACACTGAAGAGCTTCACTTCCACAGCAGAGATCCTTTCTGCTWTTTGATTTAAAAAGAAAACATCTGAGTTTATACTTTTTATTCCAATTATTTTTTTGTCTTTTTGTAAACAAAAATAWAATCTGAATTGTAAATCAGCATTCTCACTGGAATAATAATAATTTTGACCATTAAACAACTATTTGTCATTAAAACAACACAAAAACATGGAGATCTCTTTTATTCTTTCAAAACATTGTTCTTTCACAAATCTAACTTAGCAAACTTGTTTATTGTTTGTCTTTCCATCTTTACCCAGAACACCTCCAAAGGGAGGTGTCCTGATCAGACGAGCCACCTCAGCTGACTCCTTTCGATGCAGAGGAGCAGCAGCTCTGCTCTCTGAGGCTGAGACCACCCGCCCTACAAACAAAACTCATTTTGGCCACTTTTATCACTTCTATAGCTTTTAGTCCTGGTTCTATTAGTTTGGTTTGAARATATWTATCTYTAGCTACCATCTCCTTCTTTTAGATTGTAGCTGCCTTTCGTTTTCTAGGTGCCACTCAGCTTTCGTTGCCTTTGAGTTTAGCTTTAACTTGTTTTCAGCTTCTTTAGCTTATTTCAGCAAAGTAATACACCTCTAACCTTTCACACTGCATTTTAACATAAGTACTAGTAGTAATGCTGGCCATGGTGGTACTAGTGGCTGTAGAAATAGTAGTAATAGAAGTAATAATAATAGTAATTGTACTACTATTACTAAATAGTAGTACAAGTAATAGTAGTAGCAGTAGAAGTATTGACAGTCCTTGAAGCAGAAGTAGTAATGATACTTGTAGTAGTAATAGTACTTGTGGTAGTTGTACTAGTCATAGTACTTGTTGTAGTAGTAATAGAAGCAGTAGTACTTGCATTAGTAAAAGTAGTAATAGTAATTGTAGGAGTAATAGTACTACTACGAGTAGTAGTAGTAGAAGCAGCAGTAGTAGTCATAGAAACAGTAGTAATGGTACTTATGTAAATGTAAATGGAGTAAAGAGTAAAACATTTTGTTTTATTTTTTATTTTTAAAGTTTGGGTGTTTTTACCGTTGACTCCAGTTATTCACCTGCTTGTGTCTGAACTCAACTGTGACTCTGCTTTTATTACTGGCAGCACTTCCTGTTTTTTATTGTTATTAAACCTTCACCTCCATGTTCCAGACGCGTTGGTGGAGTTTGTGTTCAGCCTCAAGTAAAGTGAAGTAAAGTGAAGTAAAGTGAAGGAAAGTGAAGTGACGTAAAGGGATGTAAAGTGAAGTAAAGTGAAATAAAGTGATGTAAAGTGAAGTAAAGTGAAGTAAAGTGAAGGAAAGTGAAGTGACGTAAAGGGATGTAAAGTGAAGTAAAGTGAAATAAAGTGATGTAAAGTGAAGTAAAGTGAAGTAAAGTGAAGGAAAGTGAAGTGACGTAAAGGGATGTAAAGTGAAGTAAAGTGAAATAAAGTGATGTAAAGTGAAGTAAAGTGAAGTAAAGTGAAGGAAAGTGAAGTGACGTAAAGGGATGTAAAGTGAAGTAAAGTGAAGTAAAGTGAAGTAGAAGCTGTTTATGCTTCTTAAGAAGTGAGTAACAATGAAATCTTTCTGCTGTAATTCTCTGAACATTGAGGGCGGCTCGATCAGGCCATAAAACCTCAGTGACGTCACCGAAGGAGGATTTTAATGGCCGTCGATTCTCCAGGCGCTGAAACACTTTGTTATCATCCAGGTGGAGAGAAGGTGAAGACAGATGTTTTGTTTTTAGCTCATCATTAAAGCTTTATTATATTACAGCTTTCACATGCTTTATAGTTCCTAAAAAGCTTTTTCATGTTTACAGGTATTTTATGTTAAAATATTTCTGTTAGAAAAATATGAATGTGCATGTTGAGCTTTGAAAAC
>NW_013952538.1:1150696-1155845 GCF_001266775.1 Austrofundulus limnaeus
ATCTGAATGTTAATTAAACTTCAAACACTGAAAAAAGTATTAATACTTTATACTTATACTAACAAACATAAACACTGAGATTGAAAAGTGTTTATCAAAAGATTTACTTTAATGAGAAAAGCCTTTTTTTTTATCTCTCTGCAACTTGGTAATGATCCATGGACCAGTAGTGGCCCTCAACCCAGTGTTTGGGAACCCAAACTCCCAGCTGTTTGTACAAGCAAACAACACAGCTGATGTCAGATAATTAACTTTTTATTAACATTTTAGCACTTTTGTGAAGCTAAAACTTTTTTTTCCTCCCCTTTTATTAAATAAATTGGATATTTTTTAGGAGACGTTAACACCAAAAACAACAACTGAATGTTTAAAAGAAGAGTCATTTAATACGTTACAAAACTGCTTTAAATTTGATCTTCTTCTCTGCCTGTAAAACAAACAACGAGTCGCTCTCAAGTCCTTCGGATCGCCTTCGATAAGACTTTTCTGCACATTTTAAAAACCAAAATACGTTTTAAAATCTGAAACTAAAAGTTATTTATCATCTTCATCATCTCAATGGATGAAGTTGTTGTTTTCCTGAAATAATATAAATATATCTATAAATTTATATTTTTATTTAGGTATTTCCGTCCCATTGTGAGCTCAGGTTGGCAGGTTTAGTTAAATAAACAGCTCTTTGGAAGGTAAGCCTCCTGCAGGTCTGCAGTCACACCCACATCATGTTGCACACTGACTCATGTAGTCCTGCTGCTGTCATTGATCTGTTGTTCATTTGTGTGTCCTCTCACACACACACACACACACACACGCACACACAGCCACCAGGATCTGAGGAAAGCCAGTCATCTGTGCAGTTAAAGGATGTGGAGGAGGAAGCGGACCGACTTCCTGCACCGTGATAAACCAGTCGCCACCCAACTAACTGAAGAGCACAAAGTAAAGTTCAGCTGCTCTGCCTCGGAGCACGACCTCGCCTGAGTCGTATTCATCACGTCCTCCATCAGAGCCTGGAATAATAAAGACACAAAGTTAGAAGACATCGCTTCTTGAGCCACACCTGGAGTCTCTTTGTTAACTCTGATCACACAATCATTGTTAATGAGCAGGCTTCTCCTGCTGTCAACACTCAGTTTGAATGAAACTCATGCAGGTCTGACACGGAGGAACATTACAAACATTTATTGATTCATATATTTTCCCTCCTTTAATGTGAACATATTCAGCACTCACACTGTTGTTTTCTGCTCCTGGGTTTCTGAATGGATCTAAAACATCGAGACTGGGTAAAACAAGAAAGAGTTCTTTTAAGAACTCATTTTCTGAACGAATAAAGAGCAGTTAGAGCTCCAACGTGTTGATGAATCTCACCACAGACAGACAGTCGCTTTACTGAAAGACAGAAACACCAGGCGGTGATGGGGAAGAACTCCACTCATCAGGAAACCATCTGTCTCCACCTTTAGTGATCTTTGATACTGCTAACTTTCACAATCAGTAAAACTCAGGCTGATATCAATACGGATTAAATACTGGTACTTTGTCCAAATACACCTAGTACTCCTGGTAGATAAAAAAGTAGCATTTTACACATTTATGTAGCATCCTCATTCATAATATAGTCGAGCTAATACAAGAGAAAAACTAAACTGAGGACATAATTATACAAAATACGTGAAAAGTATTTTACAATAAAACAATCTAATAAATTTAAAAAACATTAAATTATTGTTTAATGATCAAAAACTACTATGACATACATAAACACATGAAAATATTGTGTATGGCAGGCCAATTTAACATAAAATCAACTTCATCACTTTCATTCCAGATAACTGTAATTACAATAGTTGCATTAAATTGTTTGGAGGCTCCAGTTCAAGACATCTTAAAAGTAATTGTGACTCGTCAAAAACAGTTCTAGTTATCTCTAGATTAGTTTTGCTGAGTCGTTGTTTGCTTTCAAGAGATCTCACTGTTAGTTCTGACTTGTCATTTCAGTTAAAGTTATCTTTAATTACAATAATAATCATAATTTCTTCATTTTTCAATATCAGATATAAAGATTTGACCAGTACAAACAACTGTTCTGCTCTACCCAGGCGGAAGAAAAAATAGTTCCTTACAACTGCACACGATTTAATGAAGATTTCTATAATGAGGCTACTTTCCACTGTGTTCCTGTTAAAGATATAAATTACCTGTAAAGACTGAAGTATCAAAGTTCTGATATTGGTGGTGTTTATATTTCAGTACCAATCTGCACATCACTCCTCCACCTGCCTGCCGGTCATCTCAGGTAGAAACAGCAGAAGTAGAGCCAAAGAAAACTGGTCATATTTGGTAAAACTGAATTAATTGTTGGAAAATGTGACAGCACCACCTGCAGCCACACAATGAATAAAAGTTGTGGTTATTTAAAACATTTTTTGGTATCTTATCGGCTTTTGTTTGTAAATACACATATTTCATCAATCTAAGTTAAATTATTTTCAATTTAAGTAGTTATGAATTCTAATTTCTCATTTTAACATCATTTGAAATTAGCATTAATTATTTGGAGTGCACACCTTTAGTTGAGTGTCTTTATCAGATTTTATAATGGTTTATTGTTCATCTGTCAGGATTGAAGTTTTGTTTCTTTGAGTTGCCAGGTCCTTTGGGGAGACAGACCAGCTGCAACACATCTGGAAGTCTCAGCTTCATCAGGCCACTCTGTGTTACATGATGTCGGAGGGGAAAGTTAAACCTTGTATTCTTATTTCTGATGTTTCCATTAAGTTTTTTTATTGTAAATATTTATTTTATTAGATTAAAGCTAAGTATTACTTTGATCAGTTTTTGTTATTTGCATTTGTAGTTTAGTATGTTTATTTTGCACCCCCCCCCCCCCCKCACACACACACACCCCTTTGTGTCAGAATGGTCTGATCAGCCACTTTATAATTCCTCCTCATGTCTTAGTCAGGAGGTCAGTTTTGCTTTACTTCCTAAGTTGGTACCTTAGTTGATTATGTTGACCCCGTTTATGGGCCCAGAGCTGTAGTTTTTTTTTTTTTTAGTTTTTATAATTAAATGTGAACCATTTTTTCATTAATCCTCAGTGTATCTCCCTTGCTGGCCTATGTGAACCCTCACAGAAATCTTGTGGCAAACCTGACAGTTTCACTGCTGGATGACAGTGACTCCAGGGGTTATTGTGCGTTAAAATGTGTTCTGATCCCAGATTTGTGTTTCCTGCTGTGGATTCAGAAAACAGAATTTAATCCTGACAGATCTGTCTGAGCAGTTACCCACTCGAGTCCTTCCTGAGCTCCTACCTGCTCAAAGCTCCTGTCTACCTGGAGGTTCCCACAACACGATCCCTTGACCGTCTCCTCATGCTTCTGGCTGGCAAAAAAATAAAATAATTAAACGATTATTTATGGCATTTAGCTGATAACAATTAATATATGACAATTACACTTGCATTGTTTGATCCTTAAAACTCAACAGTCAAACTAACTTCTTCCCTTTAGCAGATTTAAGTAATAAACTGATTAAAATCCTTGTCCACAGTACAGAGGCAGCAGATCTCCAGCTGCCACAGGCTCATGATAGTGAGAACGAATCAAACATAAAATACCTCATAGTTGCAAAGTGGCAAATAATAATAATAATTGACAATTTTTAAGACGATTAATTGAGCACGATACAGTTTTATTTACCTTGTACTTAACTATAAATCCCACCTTGGATTTCCTCTGCAGAACCTTTCGGTGGTCCAGAGTGAACAAAGCAGTGCAGGGTCAGCTTTGAGCAACAAACATCCTCCTTCAGGTCTCTTCCAGACCAACTCCTGGTCTCACGTCTCAGACTCCCTGCTGCTTTCAAATCCATGACATCACATGAGAAATTCTTTCAAATCCCAAGTCTGGAAGTCATGAAACAGTCTGTCCTCCAGCTTTATTTGCATTTATATATATGTAGTAATTTACAGTAAGTATGAATGTGTGTTTGCTCTGGAGCTGCGCAGGATTTTCCAGTAACTGGACACTCGGTGGGTGAATTAGAGAACAAACAAAACGACAACAGATTGATTTTGAGACAAAGCCAGTTCTTTCTGTTCTCTCTTTCACCCATATCTGTGTGAACTGGACTCAGTGACCAGGTGAGGGCGGGGGGCCAGGACAAGGGTCAAAGTGTGTGTGTAGGAGGGTGGGGGGGTCTGTGGAGGTTTGGATGCTGAAATCAGGATCTGATTACGTTTTTTTTTAAGTAGAACAAACTGAGATGTTGAGATATTTCTGTAAAGTTTTATTTTTCTGTAAATATTTATTTTTGGATTTAAGTTGAAGTTTTGCTTTAATGAGATTATAACTAAATGTAACAACTCGGATTAATTTACTTTCAACAGAAAATTTTTATTCTGACCATTAGGTTTCTGTGTTTCCTCTTTGCTGTTCACTTTATTTCAAAACATTTCCTCTTGTCAGAGCGTGGAGCACGTTAAATGTTCACTTTGAAAAACGTTCAGGAAACAGAAGGTTTGAAAATCATACAAACAATAAAATTGAGAATGCACCAGATTCAGGACAGATTTAAAATATTTGCACTTTTAGTGCGAACAAATAGATTCTAACAGAAGATGAGTGGTTTTCAGTTAAATGTTCATGTTTGATGTTTTTTTATTTATATGGCAAATGATCAAAGGTTTATCCATCTTTTCTGCAGAAGAATAATGTTTTACATACTAAAAATTGAAAGTTATTGTTTTAAATATGTTGCATTTTACACACCCAACAAATATTTACATATTTAACCCATTCAGTAAGGCGTTTTATTTTAATTCAGGATTTGTTGAAAGCTGAAAATTTGTGTTTACTTCTGACAAAACATTAAAAAATATATTGGATGTTTTATTGTAAATCTTAGATAAACTGAAGTATATTTGATTCCTTGTATTTTCAGGCAGGAAGTTTAACATTTTTATTAATTATGAAGTAAGATAAACAACAAAATGCAGCTCCATCTGCTGGGAAATTTCAGGATATTAATAAAAACAAAAATAATTTAAACATTCAGGAATCTTTAATTGTCTTTAGTAAAGATGTGGCCTTGGGTTTAAGTGGCCTCAGCTAGTTGGTGTGTGTGTGTGGAGGTGGGGGGG
>NW_013952538.1:1156595-1167107 GCF_001266775.1 Austrofundulus limnaeus
TGTGTGTGTGTGTGTGTGTGTGTGTGTGTGTGTGTGTGTGTTATTACGGGTCAGATAGAGCAGGTAACTGATTAGCCAGTCCGGTCGAACCAGGTCTGTGTGGGAAGAGGAGGGCAGAGGAGGAGGGAGGAGGTCCATCTGTAGCTCCTCATTAGTCCGACTCCTAAAGCTTTTATCCCCAAACCTCACGCCCCGACCATGAATGCCTGGGCTTTCTTCGGCATTGTTGGCTTCAAATCGAGCTTTTGTTCAGCTAAGACAAAAGAAAAACAAACTCAGGGAGATGAGATCCTTAAGAAGGGAATATTCTGGAGTTTAGACAAATGAGATTTAGCTTTAAGCTGTGAGCTTAAAACAGCTGACAAAAATCCAAAAGCAGTAAAATGCTATGTCAAAGCTAAGCTTAGCAGAACAGCAGCTAAAAGCTAAAATTAGCAAAGGGGAAGCGAATAGATAAAATTAACAAAAGCAGGGTAAAATAGCTGCAAAAGGCAAGATAAAATTAAACTTAGCAGCTTAAAGATGAAGCAGCAAAATGCTAGCTAAAAGTAGCAGAATATTAGCTAAAAGCTAAGAAGACAAATTGCTGAAGCTAATTTTCAAGAGAAAGATGTTCTTGAAGAAACTGAAGGGATCAGAATTTATTTATGAAGCAAATATTTGTTGATTTGTTTTTGCTAAAAAATAAAAAAACAAAAAGGCAGGAAAACAACATTTTCGAAATGCTGACTCAGCATTCACGTTTTTACCTGTACCAACATTTTTGCAGCATTTGATCTCTAATTATTACTCTGAGAAATAAAATATCAGCTGCAGACGAATGAATGATTGACAGAATTAACTCCTGATGGCTCCGCCCCCTCTCTCTGAGTCTAGAATGAGGAAGTGAGGCTAAAATGCTGGGGTTAAAGGTGACTCCTGTTGCCACAGTTACCCTCTCTTCGCTCAGTATCAGGGGTCTTATCAGTACTCGCTCAACTTCTCTGGCTGATGGAGATCAATGCAAATCAGCCTGACATTCCAGCTCCCTGTGTTCGTTCTGCTGATCGATAAACTGATCAACCGTTGAAACGAGGATCGTTTGTTGTTCGGCTGCAGAGCTGCGACAACTTCTGCAGCTACCCGCACGAAACCTTTACAGCCTCGTGAAAACTTTCAGCTGCAGTTTTCTGTGGGAAACAATTTCCCATTTTCAGATCAATAAAACACGTTAACGACTGCAGCTGCTTGTACAGTTTTCAGCTTCTGAACTTCTGCTGCTGCTCGTAAAAACATTGAAACTTCCACCGCAGAACTGACTGGACCAGGACCAGCCGAAGAAGCTAAAACTCAGCCAGTAAAGCTAAGCAGAATTCCAGCTAAAGGCTAAGAGAAGAAGAAGACTTTCCAAAACCTATAAACAGCAAAATACTAGCTTGAAAATCAGAGCACAAGCTACAAGCTAAAAGAAGCAAAAATCTTGCTAAAAGCTAAAAGAAGCAGAATTATTGCTAAAAGAAAAACGCAGAACACAAGCTCAGTGCTAAAAGAAACAAAATTCTTGCAAAAAGCTAAAAGATGCAGAAATCTTGGTATTAGTAAAAAAAAGAGCATAATTCTAGCTAAAAGCTAAAAGAAGTAGAACACAAGCTAAAAGCTAAAATAAACAAAATACTTGCTGAAAAGCAGGGAAAAAGCTATAAGCTAAAAAAGCAGAATTATTGGTTAAAGTAAATAAAAGCAAAATTCTAGCTAAAAGCTGAAAGAAAAACACATGCCAAAACACTACAGAGCAAAATACGAGCTTAAAAAGCAGAACACAAGCTACAAGCTAAAAAACAAAAACAGAATTCTTGCTAAAAACTGAAAGATGCAGAAATCTTGGTAAAAGTAAAAAAAAGAGCATAATTCTAGCTAAAAGCTAAAATAAACAAAATACTTGTGAAAATGCAGGGAAAAAAACTACAAGCTAAAAAAACAAAATTATTGGTAAAAGTAAAAAAAGCAGAATTCTAGCTAAAAGCTAAAAGAAGCATAGCTCCAGCTAAAAGCTACAAAGTTCAATACACACCATCTCCTGAATGAGCTGAACGTTTTGATATTTAAATGTCTAAAAAAGTATAAAGTCTTCAGAGGTACTTAAACTACAACATCCATTCTGAATAATAATAATAATAATAATAATAATAAACTAAAAGTAAGAATGCTGAAACTTTCAACCTATTTTCACAACCTCTTCAGTTCTGTTGATGCACAGCTGAACAATCAGTTGGTTTTATTAGGAGAGCAGCCGATTGTTTCGCCTCGTTGTTCTTTATCGACATGAAAAACTTGAATAATGTGAAAATGTTCAACTAAAACCTGCTGCAGCATCACAGCTTTCTGTAGCTGCTTTTAAATCTCTGGTTTTGATTGTTTAGTAAGAATTTAAGTTTGTTCGTCTACATTTTTCCTACTTTGTCTCTTGAGAGCAGACAGGTCTAATATTAGCAGCGATGCTGATTCATTTTCAGAAATAAACCCTGACAGTAAAACCTCAGGTCTGCAGATAAACCTCAGGAATGAGAGATAATTTTTCTTCATCTTCTAAAGGACTATGAAAGTCTCTCTCCCTGTCCGCCCGCTGCCCCCACCCACTAAAACTCACCTTATCAGTGCGAGTCCGGGCCAACCCCCACCCACCCCACCTGCAGCGCCAGGCCACATCGCCACGGTTACACATTAACCAGGACTTCCTTTTATCCAGGCCTGACAACCCCGAGGTCACTGCCCGACCCACAGCCATCAGTTTCAGGTGCTGCTGCTGGTTTCAGTCCCCAAAAACATCCAAACGCACTTTTATTAAAAACTAGCATCACTTTAAATGATGCTGTTTGATGGAAACCTGAAAAACCAGAGTCAGGTAAATAAAATAATAAGTTGTGTGACGTGACGTCTGATTGTGTGAGTGAAAACAGAGAAACTAGGACTGATCATTTCACTACTGCTCACCATTAGACCCCACTGCTGTTAACGACCCGTTAGAACCAGAACTCTGTCTGGATGCTGCATGTGGTCCTGCTAGGTTAGCATGATGCTAACACCCCTGGAGTCACTGACAGGGCAGGGTGGTGCAGAGGGATGGGAGACTGTCCTTAATCTGATATAATTTCAACATGAAACACCATTTCTAACTGAATTTGCATTTCATGTGAAAATGCTCAATGCTAAAGGATTTGAGCTGAATAGCTAAAAAAGCTGAAACTTGCGTTAAAATAGGTTTTAGAAAAGTCTATGAAATGAACACAAAGCGCACATCTGCTGAATGAAGTAAGAAGCTGAAATTTTCACTAAAAGGTGATTTCTTTTTCTAAAATAAAGCTAAAATTAGCTAAAAAGTGTGCGGTGTGTCGGCAGACTGACCCAGGGCACAGGTAAAATTCAACAGTAAAATGATTTGATAATCAAAGGAGGGCTGCAGTGGCAGCAACAACTTACAAGAATAACTCTCAGAAAAAGGCACGAAGAACAGGAACACGGGAGGACAAACAGCACAATGATCAGACACAGACTGAGGACAAGACACCAAATATAAAGGCAAACTAATGACGACTATGAGAAACACCTGGAGGAGACCAGAGGAAACAGGTGAGTGTGGGCGGGGCTGCAGGGCAGAAACACAGGGGAACACTGAAACACTAGAAAAACCAAGAAAACTAACAGACTGTGACAAAAAGTAGCTAAAAACACAAAGAACCGTTGAAATTAGCTAGAAAGCAGCCGGAAGAAGCATAAAAAGCTAACAATAGCATAAAGAAGCTAACAGAAAAACCAAAAAGAATAGCAGAAAATGACAGAATGGTAGCTAAAAAAGCAGATAAAAGCTAAAGTGAGCAAAACAGCGGCGAAGGAAACTGAAATAAGCACAGAGAATTTAAAAAAGCAGAACATGAATAAATGTTAAAAAGTACAGACAAGACTTGTGAACATTTTATAGTTTTAAGGAAGCTAACGACAGCTCCGTTTTTTCAATGAGAAAGAAAAGGCAGTTAAAGTTAAGTATTAAAAATGTAGAAATTTCTGAAAATGCCAAAAAAAAAAACATAGCTGCAACTGAACGTTTTCATATATAAATTGTTCAAATAGCGTAAAAATTGTGGACCTATGACATGCCGTAAAACATGCATAACTTCATCTCATTAGTGAGAACGCTTCAGTGTTCGCACAAAAAGAGTGATGTCATCAAAGAAAATGCAACAACACATTTACGGAACCAACAAAACATGACTTTTCTTCTTAAACTGGATTTTTTTTTCATACGTCGTCACTTTTAGGTCATACAGAAGCTGTTTTAACACAATGAGTGGACACAAGTCACTGCTTCCATATTTATGCTGTAAAGAGCAGAATCTGGTGTTCAGAAAGTCTTTATGTTTCAAAGAACAAGAAGTCCAGCTTTTTTCATCGCTTTCCGAATTTTGTCCCTGGGATTTTACAGAAATATTTAGGTCGTCTTTGAAACATTAAGCTGCTCGATCTCACACTAAAACCTTGAAATAAACCATGACTTAAATTGTTTTGTGCAGGTAAACACAGATTTAGATGTTTTCAGCAGTGCAGGATGACTTGAAGGATTGGGTGGAAGGTTTGCAGCGAGCCACAGTTTTAACTCTTAACTTAAATAAAGAATCTCTTGAAGAACGGCATCAAAGAAAACATAAAAAAGTGACTTAAATCTGAAACTAACATCTCTGTTGTTTCATCCAAATAAAAAATGCAAACTTTGACTTTTAAACTTACTTCAACATTTCATTTACTTGTCATTAAATTCAAAAACAAACATTTACTCCTGATGAGATATTTTACTGACAAACAAGTTGGACTCCAGTAGCGAACGCACCAAATCTGAACTCAGTATCTCAAAAAAAGCTGATGAAATTACTGACATGTTTGTGTTTTTAAAGTCAGTTTATCTGTAGAATGATGCATTTCTGTACGTTTCTTTAAAATATTCAGAGGTTTATAAAAGTTTTTCTGCACACACAGACTTCACCTTCCTCTGCCTTTCTGCAGAGAGGCGCTGTGTCCAAAACGACAGGCCGGGTCCTCCGGAGGACCCAGACTACCCGATCGAGGCGGGCCGGGTCCTTGGTAGACCGGGAAGACCGGAAAAAAGAGGCTGTGAATTTGGACGGTCTAGAGTCCCGTCCTTACGTCATGTCACCTAGCAACTGTGACGACGCTAAACAAGCAAACTTAAATCAAAATTAGAAAAATATCAATACATTAGCATTATTAATATCACAAAACTATCAAATTAACTTAAAGGTATCATTTGAAGAACTAATTGACCCGCTGTAGGTTCATGTTTATTTCACGTTTTTTTATGACAAAAATAATATTTAAAAACATGTCCATACAAATGATAAAAGTATTAGAATTACAACCGCTAAAAAATTAATTTTTATGTTGCCATATTTTTATTTAAAACGTATTCTTTTGTTTCGCTTCGTCCGCCATTACTAGCATTAAAAAAAATCTCCGGTCGGGCCGCAAAGCATTATGGGATATGCTGGGCCGGGAAGGATCCATCAGACCTGTCCTTTGATTCGGGCCAAAGGAAGGACGTATTTGTCGGCCGCATCGAAGGAGTCTTCGGTTTTGGACGTCCTTCGTCGCGGCGCTGTGACGTATGCGGCCGACGAATTCGACCTTCGGAGGACCCGTCCTGCCGTTGTGGACACAGCCATCGAGTTCAGATTTCTCCAAAGCTGGATGTTAAAATAACTCCTGAGTGTTTTCAGTGAAGTCATGAGAGAAAGTGTTTTGATGTTGATGCAGTTGATGCAGCCTGGTCTTACAGTGCCACCCCCCCCCCCCCCCCCACACACACACACACACACACAGCTGCAGCTGCAGGTAGCTGTGAGTGCAGTGATGTGCAGCATGCTGTGAACAGATGCCACCGAGGATAAAGACCCTGGCTCCATTACAGCCGCCCGCTGCCACCGTCGACTGCACTCGTTTTGATCTTAATGAGGCCACGCTTGACTCCACGGGGCTCGGCTGCATTCTGGGTCTTCTCGGCTGATGTGCAGAGGGAAAGTTCAGGCGCTTTGTTCAAGTTTTAAACTGTTTCACGAACAGAGTAAAACTCAGCGTCGCTTTGTTGCAACAGGTGGTTCAAAAGCAGGCGTGAAACTTGTTTCAGTTGATAAGCTTTTCTTTCCGCGCAGCTCCAGATTGATAAAGAAATATGTTAAAATAAAGGAGCTGGCTGAGGGCTGACCAATCATTAATGCAGCAGGTATGACCCTGCTGTTATCAGCTGGCAGCCAGCCAAGTCTCCGACTTAAAAAAAAAACACATTCACAAAACGGCTTCACAGTGGAGGTGGAACCAGATCAGGAAAACTCTGGCAGGATACTTAAAGCTAAGAATTAAAATCAGAAAGTGTGTTCCAGCAAAATCTGACTAAAGAATCATGATAAAATACCTGTGGTTAGATATCTCAAAGTGGAAGGATTTAGTAAATCAGACTCAAGCTAAAGCCCCAAATCCAAACTTTTAAATGAATCCTAAAAGTGACCAGAACCAATAAGCGAGCCCAGTTCCAGTGAAACTGGGACGTTGTGTAAAACATAAATGAAAACAGAACACGATGATTTGCAAATCCTTTTCAACCTATAGTCAATTGAATACAATACAAAGTATTTAAAGTGCAAACTGATCAACTTTATTGATTTTTTTATTTGTTTTTTATTTATTTTATTTATTTATTTTTTGCAAATTTTCACTCCTTTTGAATTTGATGCTGCAACACGTTCCAAAAAATCTGGAGCTGAGTCAACAAAAGACTGGGAAAGATAAGGAATGCTTAAAAAATACCTGTTTGGAAGCAGGTGAGTGTTATGGTTGGGTATAAAAGGAGCGTCCCTGAAAGCCTCAGTTGTTCACAAGCATGCACTGAAAAAATAACTTGTAAAATGCACTTGAAAAAAAAATCCTCTAACAAATTTGCACTAAAGTTTGTTAAGTAAATTTAAATGCTACAAATTCAAGTATTTTTTACTCTCGTCATTATCTAGTAAAGGTTATTAAGATTATAGTTGAATATTT
Source organism: Austrofundulus limnaeus (assembly GCF_001266775.1). NCBI lineage: Eukaryota > Metazoa > Chordata > Actinopteri > Cyprinodontiformes > Rivulidae > Austrofundulus > Austrofundulus limnaeus. The sequence continues at coordinate 1,163,673 of NW_013952538.1, forward strand.
GTGAATAAATCAGGTAAATCTGACTTAATTTGCTCAATTAAATACTTAATCAAATCACTGAACATGTGTTTTATTATGAAACAAAAAACAACAAGAGACCGCGGACTGTTGAGCAACCAAAGTTGTTCCAGGTAGAAAAATTCAGCAAAGCTTCAACAGTTAGTGTCCTCAGTTCACCAACACTTACTGAGTGTTGTTAAAGGAAAGCTGAAGGAACACAGTGGGAAAAGTAGCAAAATTTTATCTCAAAGCAAAATGTAGCAAGTGCCTATCTAAGCAAAATAATGACAAAAACTATTGGCAAAATGTTAACTTAGCACTAAAAGAAAATAAATATTTGTTAGATTATTTCTTTGTTGTAACAATGCTTCCTGGCATTAAATCTTATACAGTTGGAAAGCCTGTTAATCACCCTTTAAAACGGTGCCACATTTGTAAGGAACAGGCATGTGTGGGATGAGCAGTAGAGCTGAAGGTGTGGGTTGTGCACAGGATTTGCCAAATTTTCTCTGCCAAACAAACAAACAAAAAAAAACAAATTTCTAATTAAATAAACTGCTAAATAAAACTATTCATCCTGAGTGACATCATCACCTGAGCTGAATCTTTTTCAGGCCTTCAGGAGAATAAAAAAACTCAACACCCCCACACCACCAACCACCAAGGTTATAAATTTTTTGATTTTTCATTACAGTTTAGTTTTATTTAGTTGTGACATTTTTTCTTTTAATTCAGTTAGTTTTAATTTGTTTTTAAAGTGAATTTGCTAGTTTTTATTAATTATTATTGCATTTTTAATGCTTAGTTTGAGTTTAGTTTTTATTAAATTTTTTTGTAGTTTAAATGAACATATTTGCTAATGCATCCTCCAGCATGAAGTGTTCCTGAGTTAACTAACCAGCAGCTTTTTGATCATCAGTCAAAGCAGTCCATTACAGCAACACCTTCCTAAATTAATCCCGTAACTCAATTTTGCCAACAAAGGACTTGGGCAGTTGTGTTAAGAAGGAGACAATAGTTTAGATCCTGGTTGGGCTGCGGCTTGTTTTTCACAGGATTTACTAAGAGAAGTTAGCTTGTCAAGATACTCGGTCAATTAGTCCCTTAAGAAGTTTTCCACCTATTCTATCACCTGTTTCCACTACAAGATGCTTTCAATTTTCTCACAGTCATATTCAAAGAAATCCTAAATCAGACTTTACTACTTTTTCCCAACTTTTGTTGTCATTTTGCAGGTGAGCTCTGAGCTGCAGACTGTAAACAAGTGACGTTACGAGCCGTGATGTGCAGTAAGCTGCCCACAGTGAAACCGCTCAGTTTGAAGGTTAAAAAAAGATTAGTTTAATCAGTCCACATGGCTCAAAATAAATAAGGATATTTTATCTATACTTTCAGTTAGTTTTAGTCAGCTTTGTAAAAAGATTATACAGTTTTAGTTATCATTTTTTTCATTTTATTACAGTTTTTATTTATTTTAGTTAACTAAAATGTTTTTTTCCAATTTCAGTTTTTGTTATTTAGTTAGTTTTATTGAACTATAATAACCCTGCCCCCCACCTCCTCACATCGATCAAACATGGGAGGGTCCGGGGCAGAGCCTTCCAACTGATCCCATCAAAACCCATCAACTGGGCCTGCAGTGTGTGTGTGTGTGTGTGTGTGTTTGCACAGTAGTAAAAACCTGAAAGAACCCCACCCCCTTCATCCCACCCCTAATTCTCCTCCACAGATCCTCCCTCTTTCACCCAGAACCTCACAGGTGCCTCGTTTATAAAACTATGTCAAACTTAAATTTATTTAATATCGGTTCAAACACATGCAGAGAGACACACACAGTGGCTCCGTGTGTGTGTGTGTGTGTGTGTGTGTGTGTGTGTGTGTGTGTGTGTGTGTGTGTGTGTGTGTGTGTGTGTGTGTGTGTGTGTGTGTGTGTGTGTGTGTGTGTGTGTGTGTGTGTGTGTGTGTGTGTGTGTGCAGTGACAGACAGAGCCGACTGTTAGCTCAGAGCCAGGTGAGTCTGTGAGTAAACAGAGTAAACAATGGCTTCAGCGCATCTCCTCCTGTCAGCCCGGCTCTCTCAAAGCCAGCCATTGTTCTGCACACACTGTGGATTTGTATGTGTGTGTGTGTGTGTGTAATCTGACTGAGAATATAGCCCACACTGTATACAGGGAGACACACAACATGCTGGGACTCACTGATGTGTTCAGGTGCAGCTTGTTTTCAGCATCAGTCGATCAAGTGAACTTCAGCTAGTTTTCAAAGATACGAGCCGAAGTTAATTCAGTGTTTTTTACATTTATTTTACAGACAGGAGAGTGCGAACAAAAATATTTTATTCAGAGATTTATTAGATATTTTCTTACAGAAAAATATTTCTAATATTGTTCCAATTTTTTGGTTTTGCTTGTTTTAAAACACCAAAATGTTTTTTTTGTCTTCATCTCGTCTGATCCAAACAACGTTTCTAAAATGTTTCAAAAAGCTGAGTCCTGTTTGAATCGTCCTGAAACTTTAGGGTTTCATAAGAAGACAGGGAAATGAGCAGTGAGGTGAGTAAAAAGAGCAAACGCAGAGCTGAGATGCAGTCGAGTCGTTTTCTGTTTTCTTCTGATGGATGAGACACGACCGCCTCTCTCAGCTTCAGTCTCTGCCTTTGTAAAGTCTCCCAAGCAGTCGTGTGTAAATCTCGTTTTGTTCTTCCTTCAAATAAAACTTTACTAAATCGTGCCGCCGTGATGTTTGTTTCAGAGAGAAGTCTTGTTCTAATTGTTCCACCCTGACCTTTAACCTTTAACCTGCAGAGAACATCACCTCCGCATTATAACACCCAATGTTATATTATATTATATTACAGAATGTTTTCTGCACAACCAGTGACTTCTTCTGTCCCTGCAAACAGAACGTGTTTCTTCTGTCGTATCCCTGTGAGGATATATTTTTCTTATTTTGTTGTTGTTGTTTAGTTGCGGTCTAAAAAGAGAACAGAACATCCCTGACTCTCCTTGGCTGCTCTCCGTCCTCCCATCCAGCATATTGTTCAAACACGCCGTGTAAACAGCAGAGAGGAGCACGGCGTGCCTGAGTGTGTGTGGCCTCGCTTTATTAAGAAGGAAAGGAGGAAAAACCTCCAGAGGGGGAAAAAAGAAGATAAAAAATAAGAAAGAAAAAAGTTAAAAAACTTTAAAAAAAGATTAAAACTCAGAGATAACCCAACAAAACACAGTGGTCTTTGTGTCTCTTATCTTCTCCTCATAGGTGTCTCACATTTTAACCCCATGACTTCTTCACCTCTCAGTCGCCCGGGCCACCCCCCCTTCTTACATCCACACCCTGCCCCATTCATCCCTCCATCGCGTCATCCCTCCGCCCTGCGCTCCATCCCAGAGCAAACACTCCTCGGTGCTGCAGGAACAAAGCACGGATGAATAATGG
>NW_013952538.1:1169149-1170563 GCF_001266775.1 Austrofundulus limnaeus
CCCCCCCCCCACTCACACAACGAGGAGGGTTCTTTAATGAGCTTTGGTTCCATGGTGGTTCTGGACCAAACCGCCAGGACTCAAAGGGCGCTCTGATTCTTCAGGTGGAAGAAGACATCAGAATAAATAAACAGCCGAAGTTCTGCAGTTATTTTTAGCTTCTTACAGAACATTTGTGAAAGAACTCACAGAGACGCTTCAACAGGAACACTTTACTCTTCATCACATCGACTCTTTTAGATTTACAGACAATTAATTAATTAGTTTACCCCAGCACATCTGAGAAACAGGAGTTGTCTGAAAAACATGTGGAACTGTTCTTTGGTGTGACGTTTTCTATATTTGTTCAAAAATATTAGTGGAGAAAGTCCAGGAAAACCTACATGATGAAATGATCTTTCCCAGAGTTTTCGCCATAATTCCACAAAAAAAAAAAAAAAACAATTTTCCACATATTTTAAAGAGACAATATTATGTGTTTCTCATTATAGTTCAACTCTATAGTAAAATTAAGTATCTATGTCAACTTCAGTTGTTAAAATGCTTTTTTTAAAGTTTAAATCAAAAATAAACTTGACTTCACATCATAGCTGTTTCTAAACACCTTGAAATTGGCCTGTCTTTAAGTACCTCCTACCATTTCTGACACTCCCACTTCAGTATGTCATCACAACAGCTTCAAGCCATTTACAACCTGGAGTGTCGTAGCAGACTTTGTTGTAATAGTGATAAAAAGGCAGCAACATCATACAATATCAGTTTTGGATGCCATGATCTGTATTTATTCTCCTTGGTTTTCCTAGTGTTTTTCTATGTTCCCCAGTGTGTCTCTGCCCAGCTGCTCCTTGTCAGTCTGATTGTCACCCTTGTGTTTCTCCTCAGGTGTTTTCTGTTTAGTAATTAGTTGTCAGTGTATTTAAGCCTTGTCCTGTCTCAGTCTTGTGTCGGATCATTGTTTTGTTCTGTGTGCTTCATTCCCGAGCTTTGGTTCCCTCGTGCCTGTTATCTTCAGAAATTGTAAGTTTGCTGCCATCAGCCCTCTTTTTGTTATTTAAATAAATCTTTTTGTTACATTTTTGAAACCTGCCTGCGCCCTGGGTCTGTTCCTCCACCAAACCTGATATTGGAAAACAGCAACCTAGGATACAATTAAACCGTCCTTGAACGATCCCACCTCGGACCGGAAAGATTGATTTGATTTGTTTTATTGATTTAACAGGAAAAGATTACTAAAAATTAAGCCTGACTCAGCATAATTGCTGTTTTACAGCAGGCTCCTGTTCTGCAGCACATAAAACACTCAGAATTACAGCATCACAATCACATCATTATACAACATAGACACAAAGACAAACAAGCATACCAAATTTCAAAAAGGCAGCATTTGCAAAATAGTACGTCTAAATATGAGCAC
>NW_013952538.1:1171300-1179652 GCF_001266775.1 Austrofundulus limnaeus
CCCTGTTGTAGAGCCTAACTATGGGTTCTAAGATTTCATTTGTTGTAAGAGACCAAACAGGTAGACATGGTTGAGAGCATAATGGCATGAAGATAGATATTTGAAACAGAAGATGTCAGATTGGATCTAATTTTTGAATAAACGTATAATTTCTGTTTCAACTTAGTGGTTAAGACTTGTACATGATCACSATAAGTCAAATGAGAATCCAAAGTAATTCCAAGATATTTGTAGGTAGTGACAATATCAAGGGGTTTGTTTAAAAAAGTGAGTTGATTTGTTATATTGAAATGTCTCCTGGGTGAGGAAAAATACATGCACACAGTTTTTTAACATTATTTGACAAAAGATTATCTTGAAGCCAACCATGAAATGTCTGAAGATCTGCTTGTAACTGACTATTAATAGATTCAATATTGAAATCAGACAAAAAAAGAACAGTATCATCAGCATACACTAAAATATTTGAATACTTCAATATTTTTGGAAGGTCATTTATGTATAATAGGAAAAGCAATGGGCCCTCTGGGCAGGTGACAACAGTGTTTGTGTCCTTCTGAGTGTTGGAACTGCATCATCTTTTAGTGACAATCTTATTAGTCCACTGTTAAATTCCCTATTGTTCAGAAAGCTATCATCCCGTAAAGTTGCTCGCACAAAAATAACATTTTTTTAATTCAGTCAGAGGTACAATTAAAGTCCAACCATTGTCATCCATGGGAAGGTTCAAAGGAGGGTAGTCTCCTTGGCATCTGAGACATTGTTTAATCTGAGAAGGACTGGAAAAACAGTTAGTATTGCAAGTTCTGCAGACACGGTTTCACGGGGTGTTTGCTAGTTGGTGCTGCTGATAGCCTGCAGGAGTCGTGGGGCGGCCGGGTGTGTGTGTGTGGTGTGCTCTGTGATATGGAAGCTCAGCTTGGAGACACAGCCCAGAGGAGGAGCTGGTCCTAAAAGGTGGTTCTAGTCCCAACCGGTGGTTTAGCTCCCCTGCCTGCTGCCTCAGGACACTACAGGATTTCTCAAACATGCATGAATGAGTCAAAGCAAGACTCTGGACATGTTTTTGATGAGAGGATAACATAATATGATGTAAAACTCAAAAAATGTGGTTTTATTGACCCTTTAAATAATTTTTATTCCAGCTGCAGCTTTTATAATCCCAAACCCCGAGAATAAAGTTTAGTGGTGATATAACCAGGGTGGTGAGGCTGGTTTTCTGCGTTTTTATACAGTAGATCATGCATCTCATTGAGTTGTTTCCACTTTTTCGTGTTTTCTGGTGAAAACCAGTGGAAGGGAAGGCAGCCTCGCCGTGGAAGGAAAAGTAGCTGAATATTTGTTTGGTTTGGCAGATTGAGAATCAGCTGCTGGATCACTAATTCTGTCCCACCGCCGCTTCCTGTGGGCCGAACAGAGAAGGAGCCGTGTGTTTGTGTGAAAAAACAACATAATTTACCTTGTGCAAGTGAATGATTTATGTGTAAAATCTATTTATGATATGTTTGTGGGACAGTGTGTGTGTGTGTGGGGGGGGGGGGCGTTTCTGGTTACATTTGGGGCAATTTTAAGACAAAAACCCTACGTTTGGGCACAAAAGTCGAGTCCTCATTTGGTTTAAATGCCATTGGTGGATTGGGGGTTGGGTTTAGGACCAAGGTGTGAATTGAGTTTTGGTTGGTTTTCGGGTCAGGTGAGGTTAGCCTTAGGGTTTGTGGTCAGGGTTACATCAGAAAAAAAGACAGAGTCAAATCAACCTGATGACGTTTTGAAACGAAGCATTTATTTCCTGTTGAGCGCCTGCCTCCTTTTTCTCCATCTGGGTTTTGTTTGAAGTTGAATGAGGCCGAGAACAAATAGAACACCTCCTGGACTGTTTGCTCGTCAAGACAGTTAATTAAAACTCGGTGCCTAATAAAATGAAATGACTGTGACTCAGTGGAAGGTGGTGGGAACGATGAAAAATTTGTTATAACGTCCGTTTAATATGACAACGGTGTGTTGTGTTTAGGAAAAATACTTTATTTTGGTTCGGATGTTCCTCGTCACGGCTCTATGACTGTAATGTTCACGCTGCTGTCAGCTGGGACTGACAGGATGTCTGTAAATAAATCCAATAAAAGCAAATTGAGTGTATTTGTAAAGATGCATGATGTAAAAATAAGCAGAGTCTAAGTGCTGTATGAACTGTTACTTTTCTCCAAAAAGATGTGTGATGAGTTTTAGCTCCATATATGTTCTGCAGCAACATTTCTACCTCCTGCAGACAGGAACAAACAATAACCAGAGTCTTAAAGTTATACACAACTAAATATTTGGCTAAAAACGAAAACATAAATATATTCTGTATTAAACAATGGCTGTCATAGCTCGTCTGACTCACCTCTTCAGAAAATAATTGCCAATTAGCTTATTTCAAAACTAAAACTGAATCACTTGTTGGTTTTTACAGCTAATAATTATAATAGTCATAAAAACCAGACCCTGACCTGTGGTTGAGGCGCAGAGCTTGAACCTGAACCTTCCATCAGTTTACTGCAGGTAGATGTAGGCTGTGTCCAAATTCAGGGTCTGGGTCCTTCCAAGGATCCGGCCTACCCGGTCTAGATGGGCCGGGTCCTTGGTCGACCGTGAAGACTGGAAAAAGTGTCTGTGAATTTGAACAGTCTAGCCTTATAGATCGACTGAAATTAGCAAAATATATCACTTTTATTAATATCATAAATCAACTAAATTAACTTAAAGGCAATATTTGAAGAAGTAAGGGACCTGCCGTAGGTGCGCATTTATTTCTCTATACCAGCTCGTTTGATTTCTGACAGGAATAAAAATAAAAACATGTCTATACAAATGACAAACACGCTTGAAACTTTTTTATATACTAACAGATTTTTATTTAAAACTATTCCTTTCTCTTGCTTTGTCCACCATTACAGGCAAAAAAATAAATAAATCTCCCGTTGTTCCGCAATGCATCATGGGATAGGCTGGGCCGACAAGAACCCAACTGATCCGTCCCTGAAGTTGGGAAAAAGTGGACACATTTGTGTTCCGCATCGGAGGAGTCTTTGAGTTTGGACAGTACTGCGCTGTCACGTAAACGTCCGACAAATTCAGCCTTCGAAGGACGCACACACAGCTGCTGTGATGGAGCAGGTAAAACAGAAGGTCCATGAGAGAAACGTTGTGTCTAACCCCGCCTCCTGACACCTTGCAGAGACAACGTGACTAAAAGAAAACATCTGCTGAAAACGAGAGCATCATCTTGGGTTTTTCAGTGTCACCGTTCCTTTAATGACAGCATTAATGCCAAATCTCTTTTTCAGTGTCGGTGTAAGAGATCACAGTTTATCTCTACAGGTGAATGCCTCCCTACACTGTCCGGCAAACATGAACTCCCTGTCAGTCATCACAGCCATGGAGAGCCGACGGTTGTCTTTTTTTGTGCACAAAATTGTCCAATCTCTTTCTACAAGTTTGTTGATCCATTTTTAATTCATTTTATTTGACTTTCACTGTCATTTTTACTGGAACAGTTTGTTGGCTGTATTTTCCTACAGCCTGGGCCAGCAGTTTGTCTCAGCAGGCGCCTCTCACAGATCAACTCATGGGTAATGCTTTTTTTACGGTACCCTTATTACCATGTAATTACAAGGTAATATAAAAATGTAATTAAATGTAATTACTAGCTTAGTAACATGTAATTATGTAATAATTAGGGTACAAAAGAAAAACTACAGTTAGTAAAACTACCTTTGTTGGGTAACTACAATCAAACTACCATTCAATAGTAACTCAACACTATATTTATAACCAAAAGAATGCGACTAAATTTTGGGGTTAGTGGTTAATTGTAATAAAATATAACTTTAAAACTGTACAAATTACCTACTACTTATTTAGGTGTTACATAGTGATTTGTAAGACATTACCAGGTAAGGGCTACATTACTGCAGACAATTAATTACATAGTAAAACTGTACCATAATTACCATGTAATTACATGTAGTAAGGTAGTAATAACCATTTCGTTACATTTTTTATTACATTGTAATTACGTGGTGATAAGGGTACCATAAAAGAAAGTGTTAACAGCTCATGTGAGGTGATGACAGATCAATGTAACACTTTAAATATTAAACACATTACTTTTTATGAATCCTGTTGTTAAAATAGCTTTAGAATAAATCCAGTCCATCAAAAGGTGCTAAATAAAAATGTTACATCTGAGAACAAAACTGTCGTCTTGAGATTCTTTGTTGTGGCTCAGCGTGAAAAGAAAACCTCGAGATGGAAATTTTCCAGTCCGCAGCATCACAGGAGAGTTTAAGAAACCCGTCTGACCGGTTCGGATCCCGGTTCTGTTCTGTTTGTTCTGACGCAGCTTCCTGCTCGCTGCTCTGGACCAACGTTAGACGATGTCGGACGTCCACTTTCACCGAAACCCAGTGTTTGCTGCGACGCAGGGCTGCTTTCTATCTGAGCCTAGATTTAAATAAAAGCATTTTATTTTGAAATTAATCTCCTTCTTGTTACATTTCCATCGTTTTTACATATTTAACATATTTTTTAATGAACAAACCTGATAATATTTGTTTATATTTATTTATCTACATAATACATGTTGTTTAACTGCAGCTAAAGGAAATGAGCTGAAAATAAAAACACTTTTTGTTAAGTATTGAAGTAATGTCTTAATAATTTAGCTAAAATGACTGTCAGGTCCAAAAAGGTATTTTTAAATTTAGATAAAATGTGTGTGCTGTGATTTAAACTATTTCCGAACAGGTGAAACAGAAAGCTGAAGCTTTTATTCCTATAAAAACTCAGTTAACATTGATTAAAACAAACTCCAGAATAATATTTGCTGATCTTGGAGTGAGTCAGAGCCTGACGTACGGATGTGGGTAACTACAAGTTTACACCATTAGTGTTTAATAAATATGTTTACCATTTTATTTTGCATCATTTATCTTCGATTTCCAGTTTCCAACTGATGTAAAGTATGGTTTTATAGTTAAATGCTGCATGGATCTATGTTCTGAGCTGAAATGGAAGAAGATCATGTTTCTGCAGACGGTTATTTTCAGCTTTACGCTCTGAGACTCCAAACTTTGCCCTGAAAGAACCTATAGATCCAGGGGAGAACATACGATGGAGCTTTTATGAAAGAAACATTGAGCAGACTTGATTGCCTGAGACGATGGAGTTTGGGCAGAAAGCAGGAAGCAGCTCGATTTGAATAAATGTTCTTGGAGACGACGGAGCAGGAAACCGAGAAGCAGCAGACTGCGTCAAAGAGACAGGACCTGCATCCTTGTGTGGAGCACATCAACACTCAGCGAGGATAATAATCCTCACACCGGGGAAAGCAGGGGATAGAAGAGGGAGCACGAGAGGAGGAGTGATGTGCTGCTGATGTGTGTGTGTGACTCATGCATGAGTACACACAGTCAGCGCTGTGAAAGTCCTCACAGGTTCCAGGAAGGAATTAAAAAGCTTGACGTTGCACCAGGATGCAGGGCTGTTCTGCAGGCTCGGTCCCACCCCCTCTGCTGATCAGGGAGCTTTCATCCCTCGACTCTGTGACACTTTACTAAGACCAGGGTTCACTTCAACAGAACAAGAAAACAAAATTATTTTATTAGAACCCAAAAACTTTTATTATCGTAATTTTTTGTGTGACTGAGAATCAGATAAAACTCTTGGAAGAGTTGTGCTATTTGTTTTTTTACATAAAACTAAATGAAGATACTGTATTTGTGTTAGTAAATTTTTTTAAGTGCTCAGAAAAACCAAAATTATCACATATTTGGGCTTTTTTTGTTAAAAAAAACTATGCTTCACATATTGTATTGACATTACGTTTTTATATAAACACAATTATTGTACAGTATATTTGGCAACACGTCACTTACACGCATATCCTTAAAATTCAAAAAGTCAAAGAAAACATCTTTATATTTATAAAACTTTGCACAAAACACCTGATTTTCATCATTTTGTCACATAACTGACATGTTTTTCTTTTGAATTTTTGAACAGTAAGTGACATCAAAGGGAAACTCTTGAGAAAAAGAAACTCTTTTGGGGTTTGTTTATTGAAACAATATTTTAGCTCAGACTCTTCATCTTTCTCTGTAGCTGTGTTTCCATTGCAAATGTGCGCAAAACTTTGTCGATATTCTGTTAATGTCGAAAAACACAGTTTCGCAACTGCGGTGTTTCCATTAAATAAGAAATGCTATTAAAGTCACGTGAATACGTTTGTTCTCGTGATAAGTCATTACAAACATGGCGGCAATGGATGTAAACACATAGCATGTTGCTACCACGACACTAGCGCTCATCATCAGAGGAGACGTCGGCGTCTTTTATCGAGGCTTTCCAGAGACAAGTCCCTACTTGGGAGCGGCTACGTATGCTGTGTTTTTGGGAAATTGTAGTCGGTGAGTTTACTATTTTATACTACTTCTGTGATATTACTACTACTTCTACTTCCTGTTATCTTCTTTTTTGTCGTCTTTTTCACCAGTAGAAACAGCCGGTTGTTGATCACGTGACTCCTGTGATGTGAAAAAAGTGTTTCCATTGCAGTTTTGCAAAAAACACCAATTTCAATACGGCCGAAAAACCACCTCATCCTGACGCAAAAACATTTTGTCGAAAAACGTAATTTTTTTCGAAATTGACGTGTTTCCATTGAGCAAATTTATTTTCGAAATTTTAATTTGCGCATTTTCATGGTCAATGGAAACACAGCTACTGTGACTCAAAAAAAAATCGACAGAAACATCAGATCCTTCTTTACAGTCTGTGTTTTCATCATAACAACGCTCTGTTTACATTCAGATGTTCCCCTTTGACATCACTTCCTGTTACGTTATATGCACATATCTCAAACTGTTCATTTCAGCATCATGATTATTGTTTATACATGATATTAGTGCTATCTTTCCAATTGATCACAAAAATTTGATGTCACATGCACAGTCAGCCCCGCCTACTTACCTTCACACAGTGACATCAAGTAAACTATACAGCTAAGCATGAAAAAAAATAAAGATACAGTAAAAAGGTAATAACTTCAGAAATCAACAACAAAGATGATCTATTTCCTGGAGTAGAGCTGCATCCAGTCAGGTGAGGTGGTTCACCTGATCAGAATGCCTCCTGGACATCAAACCAACAAAGAGAGATGTTACCACCGTTAAGTTTATCTCTCATGTGTGGATCATCTGCACGTCTTTTTATTCTTTAGAAAAGTTTGGCGCTATAATTAACCTTTTTGATTTATTCACCTTGCACAATTTTAGCATGTAATTTTCCCTTTGAAGCCTTCCTCTGGTCTGAATCTATGATGTTAGCTCCACAAACATAAATTCTTTTAATGTTTGAAAGTTTTTATGTGTTTTTCATGTCCCAGGTTGCCCTCACCGCGGCACGGACCCCAGCCGTTTCCTCCGTGTTGATTTGATCTTTTTTTGGCCTTTTTTACAGCCACTCTTTGAATAAAGCTACTCAGCGCTGCTTACGGGAAGAACGGCATCACAACTGCGCCTCTCATGCCTCCAAACCCAGCCGTTCCAAATCAGTCCCAACAGAACCTGCTAATTCAGGGACGAGTTTAGAAAATCGTTCTCTCTCCTCGGGACGACCTCCACAGGACGAGTCACTGCTCGGGGAAGGGGATTCTAATTTTAAACTGCAGAAAGGTGGCTTTGTGGGCCCGGAGGAGGCTGAGAGGGGGCCGGATCTCCAGGGGAACGACTAGGGGTGGGGGGGCTCAAGAAAGAAAAACAAAACGTAAAAGAAAAATTGAGAGAAGTTACGGCAAACAGGAGTCATAAAAATCAAAGATTACTGAAAGATAAACAGAGATTTCATTATACTGTTATAAAAGTTATTCTCATACAACTTCATTATCATGATAATTACTTTATTATCGTAGCGTTATGACTATTTTTGTAATGTTACGAATTTAATCTCATATTATTACTTTATTCTTGTAACATAACTTCATTCTTGTACTGTTATGAGTTTAATCTCATAATATTATGACTTTATTCTTGCAATATTATGACTTTAGTCTTGTAATATTTTGACTTTATTCTCATAATATTATGACTTTATTCTGGTAATATTATGACTATTCTTGAAATATTATGACTATTCTTGTAATGTTACAACTTTATTCTTGTAATGTTACGACAATCTCGTAATGTTATGATTTTAATTTAATATTATTTTGATTTGATTTATTTATTTAACAGAAAAAGATTATTAAAAATCAAGCCTGACTCAGCATAATTGCTGTTTTACAGCAGGTTCCTGTTCTGCAGCACATAAAAC
>NW_013952538.1:1186282-1187381 GCF_001266775.1 Austrofundulus limnaeus
CACACACACACACACACACACACACACACACACACACACACACACACAGAGTCTGGAGCCAGAAGACATAGTAGAACTCATTCATCCTGCAGCGGCTGCCTCCCCCTCCATCTTTCTGCCGCTGCTCTTCAAACCTTCCTTCACCGTTTTCGTCTCTTCATCCCGCTCCTCCTCTTCATCATCATGACCATTTTGGGGGATTTGGGAGTGTTGAAACAAACACTTCACTCTTTGAACAGCTTGGATGGAGAAGTTCAGAGCAGGGTTGGTCACTGAAAGCAGAAATCACAAACTGTTTGTGTCCAACGGCTGCTTCGTCAAAAAAACACCAAAACCTTTTATCTTCTGTTCCTGGACCTTTACCTGCTTGTCGCTCTGCATCCTCAGGTTCTTAGACACCAACAAACAATCATTTATTGAATTTATTGAGAACAGGTTCAGAGCTCAGTAACATTTTAAACTCTGTACTAACCCGTGTTGAGTTGATCTTGACCGAGGCCAACTGAGGCCAACTCTGAACTGGTTTTGTTTATAGGATCTTAACAAGTAGTTTTACTTTTTTTATTTACCTTTTTTGTTTTTGCCCTGAGAGTCTTCAACCTCTCCTGGATCGTCTCGTCTGCTCTCCTTCGACTCATCACATTGATAGAGTTCTATCTTATTTATTTATTTACTTACCGTTGTTTAACCAGGCAAGTCCCGTTGAGATCACAGATCTCTTTTTCAATGGAGGTCTGAAGACAACTTATTGTACATCTTGATTCCTGCAGAGGAACTTCCCCGGCTAAAGCCCCAAATTTCCAGACCTAAAATGAATGAATGAATGAATGAATGAATGAATGAATGAATGAATGAATGAATGAATGAATGAATGTTAAAAACTGCCTCGGCACAGCCTAACTTCCAGCACATTAACTGCCTGTGATGGGGGAGATCTCCCCTCACAGGTGTTAATTTAAACTCCCCATGAGGCCCAACACCACAATCAGTAGGTGGAGAACCACTAATGTGCCTCAGCTGGGTGCTGTGTGTGTGTGTGTGTGTGTGTGTGTGTGTGTGTGTGTGTGTGTGTGTGTGTGTGTGTGTGTGTGTGTGTGTG
>NW_013952538.1:1188093-1192163 GCF_001266775.1 Austrofundulus limnaeus
TCTTTCTTTCTTTCTTTCTTTCTTTCTTTCTTTCTTTCTTTCTTTCTTTCTTTCTTTCTTTCTTTCTTTCTTTCTTTCTTTCTTTCTTTCATTTAGCAACTTAATTTAAAGCCTTTTAGCAAATTTCAGCTTGAAAATGTAAAGTTTTACTTGTGTTTCTGTCTGATATGTAAAGTATTTATGACACCTTACAGGTGAAGTGAATGAAGTCTTATTTTAGACAAACTCTTCACATTGTTTTACAATTAAAGCCTTTTGTTTGATTGAACATTGGCGTGGTTTATAGGAAGGAGATTTATTTGTTTTTTTCCATCCTGACTGATCGATCCAAGCCTCCTCTTACCTCTCTGCTACTTTTCCTCGTGCAGTTGTGGAAGCAGCAGCCCCAGCTGTTAAACTGGCCCTGCTTACATTTATATGTGTGTTTGTGTGTCCAGCTGTCCACACACAGCTAATGAAAGTTCCTGGATGCAGTTGTCACAGAGGTGAGACCGTCTCACTGACTCTGGTCAAAGGTCAGAAAGAAGCCGAAGCTTTGACAGAAGGAAGGATGAGACAAGATTAGAGTGATTTGCATTTAGTCATGTTGCAGACGTTGGGTGCAGGAATGCTGGCCGAGTTCAAAACTGAAACTCTATTTAAAAAACAGACTCAAGTGGCAGCAACAAGAGAACAAAACAAAGCTGGAGGAAAATCAGACACGGCATGAAGAACACATGATGACACGCTGAAGTTGAGGTGAACAGCAGGTTAAACTAAACTGCAGGGACTGATGAGGTAAGTGGCTGCAGCTGAGACTGATATGAATGGAGAACAGGTGTGGGAAGCAGGATGGAGAAGCAGAGGCTGACTGAGGAACAGAAAAGGAATAAAACAAACGAGAAACACAAAATACTGAAAAAAAAAAAAAAAACAACCCAAAAAAATTGAATCCTGACACATTTGGAAGTCAGAATTTTTTAGTTCCATGACTTAAAATTAATTAATATCAACATCTGATAATAATTTTTAAAAAATGTTATTTTTCATATGAGGTTGTTATTTTACACCCTTTTAAGACATTGGGGATGTGTTTGTTCTTTTATTGACTGAACATATTTAAATAAAGCAACAAATAAAACAAATTATGAAGAAAATACCTTTTTATCATGGTTTCATAAATAAACCGCAGGAAATCTAACAGGTTGTATTTTTCTCATGACTCCAGCTGTCGGGAAGAAAATCAGTCATTTTTATTTTGATCCTGTTGAACATTAAACTGAGATCAGAGATTGGTGACAGTAAACCAGGATTAATTCTGATTTGCTGTAAATATTTGCAGCAAATAATCAGAGAGAATATTTGCAAAGTGTCTTCCTCGCCCGTCAGCTGCTTCCTCACCAGATTTTATTCACATTTGTTTATTTGGGTTTATCTCTGGATTAAAGTGTGTGTTCACCTGCAGAAGGTGGAGATTTCTTCGACACTTTTGTAACAAACTGCTGGAATGGCCTTTAAAGATGAAGTGAAAGTCCGACTTTTTGATGGCCAGGCGGGGCGTATCACCATGACTTTACACAAGTGTGTCTTTACCTCCACGGCAGAGGCTCCGCCGAACCCCTGAGACCAGCTCATCGAACCCCTGAGACCGGCTCATCGAACCCCTGAGACCAGCTCATCGAACCCCTGAGACCGGCTCATCGAACCCCTGAGATCAGCTCATCGAACCCCTGAGACCGGCTCATCGAACCCCTAGGGTTCGATCGAACCCAGGTTAAGAACCACTGATCCAGTGTGATGTTTGCTTTCATAAAGTCAGAGTTGTAAAGTAACTAAGTACAAATACTTCTTTACTGTACTTAAGTAGAATTTTTGGATATCTGTACTTTACTTAGGTAATTATTTTTCAGCGTACTTTTTACTTCTACTTCTTACATTTTTACAGTTATCTGTACTTTCTACTTATTCCATGTTTAAAAAAGGTAAGAAGTAGAAAGTTGTTACTCCTATTTCATTACAACTTGTTGTTAAAAAATATTATCCTCCTGGATAGAGTGAATTTAATTTTGGTTGGATGAGAAGTATAAATATACTGTATACCATTCTGATCCTGTTTTAATTAATTACACAATCCATCACAGCTGCAAATAACACAAATTACACTCCAGCAGAACATAGCAGATATACTGTATGTATCCTGGTACGAAAATGTCTGTGGNGGTAAAAAAGTGTTGGCATGCATTTTCAAGAAATCCATATTTATCTTATATTTGTCAAATGCATGTGAGCCATTTAGAGATTGGAGTGTATTCAAAACATCACTCTGTGAAATTTCAGAAAATGAAAATTGCTTTGAAGTGTCAGGATATTTAAATAACTTTAAAATATTAAATCTCATTAAATGGCACTAATACTGTCTTAAAAACCAAACATTGTTCAGAAAAAAGTTTTAATAAAGCTACTATTTTGTGTGACTGCTTACTCAACATATTTTCAGTAGTACTTTTTTGCTAGTTATTGGTTAATTTCAAGTAAAATTTTTCATAAAGATCTTTTTTTAAAACAACAGGTTGTTATTAACACGTTGAACAATAAACAAGCAAGAATTTACACAAAAAACTATTCAAAAGCTTCAGAAGACAAAACATAATAAAATACTAAAATAACTCAATTAATTAAGAACAAACATGTTTTTAAAAACAGGAAGTGACGAGGTCTGTTAAATGTTGGAGGGCAGATTGTTTCAAAGGGCAAAAGTTAGCTACTTTTTTCTTCCACCTTTCATCTTTTAGCCGATGTTCAGCTATTTCTTATGATCATTTTTGCTACTTTTAGCTTTCATTTTTCTACTTGTTTGTCTACAATTTTTTGAAACTTTTGATTTTATATCTTCTTGCTAGCTTTTTGCTACTAGTCTTTTGTTGTTTATGATTCATTCTGATCTCTTTGATTTTCTTCCAGGTTTTCCATCAAAATGTCGGCCATTTTGTTAGCTGTGGAAAAGGAAGTCCCAAATGACTTTTTTTTCCTGCGATGATCATTTATTTTCCCAGATTGCAAATGAGACAGGCCACATTTTAGTTAGAAAAAAATTCATATTTAAGTTCAAATATTTAGGGGCCACATGTGTTAAAAACAAATAACATCACCTCATTGGTAGACATCCTGTTTCTCCGAAATTCTAAAAAACAAACCTTGATTAAATTAAAGAAATCAACAAAGTTGGGTCAGAAACAGAAGGAGGTGGTGTGGGGAAGGGGAGAAATGCCCTGGTGTTCGCCTACTCGCCCACCTGATGGGCGGCGTTCTCTCCGACCCATGAAAGGTGGGATTGTCCGACGGCTTCCCTGAGCCAGGAAAGTTCCCCACACCGCCGGAGGCGGCCGATGGCCCCTCTATCTGCCAGGAACGCAGGGCCGAACTCAGAGCCCGTCATGTCAGACAGCATGATGGAGCAGCAGGGAGGAGGAGGAGGAGGAGGAGGAGGAGGGGTATCAAAAAGCTGCTTTTTTAATGACTGTTATAAATACTAAAGAGGAACACACAAACCCACACATCCAGGACAGCAGAGGGCTGGTGGACCCGGAGCGTCTGGATGAAAAGAAAGGCAGCTCTCAATGTGTTTGTTATGACAGGGAAGGGGGTGGGGGTCCACAGGGGGACCAAGCAAGAGAAAAAAAGACACCGAGAGGAGAGATTTAAAGCTCCTGTTTATTCCAACGTGACTGTGTCAGTGCAGGTGCAGGTCTGACGGGTTTCACAGAACCTGGACCTCGTTTGGCTTTGGTTTGAACCGGACCGAAGGTGGTTAGCCAGAACTTCTGGTCCAACATCAGCTGGTGAATGCATCGGCACAAATCCCCAAAGAAATGTTTACAAAGTCTTGTTGAAGTCAGACAATGTTTCTGTGGTTCAAACATAACAGCAGCTGAAGGGTTAATAACTGCAGAGTTTCACTTATTTTTAAATCATTTAAAAGACAAGAATTTTCTGACTGAAATGATAAAACTCTTTGAAAACCAAACCAGTTGACTTTGTTTCAATTATCACCACTTCCTGGATAACAGAACCTCCACCAGTATGCTTATTAT
>NW_013952538.1:1192671-1194170 GCF_001266775.1 Austrofundulus limnaeus
TATATACACACACACACATATATAACAAGTGTAGTGCATCCTAAATTTTTTAACAATAACATTTTTATATGACAATATAGCCATTTTGGTCTTTAGAAAAATGTTTTTTGAGGGTATCAACTCCCAATAAATGTCATTTTGGGAAGTCTAGCCATTCATTTTTACTCAATACTTTTACTTTTAATACTTAAGTACATTTTATGTCAGAAATTTACTTTTGGTACTTAAGTACCAAATATATTAGATACTTTAAGACTTTTACTAAAGTTATATTCTTAGAGGAGACTTTAACTCTTTAACTTTTACCAAAGTAAATTTATGGTACGATACTTGTACTTTTACTCAAGTATCACTTTGTGGTATACAACACTGCATAAAGATGATGTTCAGAAGTGAGTCTTCGTGCTTGTAAAGTGGGCGTGTCCAGTCCTGGTGGTCGTGGTAAGATGGGGGTGACAGAGGAGGATTGTGGGATAGATGAAGGCTAAACTGGACCTTCACTATGGAGACCCCTAAAGGGAGCATGAGCTGGTTAACGTTAATCATCCTAAAGTCAGATGTGTGAGCAGATTCTTGATGTGTGTGTGTGTGTCTTCATGCAGGTCTGTGTGTGTAACTCTGATTTACAGCAGCAGACACTGGTGTTGTCCTAAAGTCTAGCTGGTCGTGCACACTCAGACATTTGGAGCGTGTGTCCGAGCCGACACATGCGCTCCAGATGTCGGTGAGCATTCCTGAAGGTCTCATCTCTCCTGTGGACATTTAAGGTTCCTCACACCCTCCTGACACGTCCCCGTCCACTGATCGCTCAGCTGAAACTCAAAACAAAGAAACACAACCGACTGCAGTCCTGTACAAAGTACCTCAAAGTGACACTTGAGTAAAAGTACAAGTATCTTATCTTAAAACTATTTTGATCAAAGTTAAAGTCTCCTCTAGTAACATTACTTGAATAAAAGTCTTAAAATATCTGACATTTTTTGTACTTAAGTATTAAAAGTAAAGTACTGTGTAAAAATAAGTGGTAAGATTTTCCAAAATAACATTTATTAGAAGGTGACCTCGCTAAAAAAACAAAACATTTTTTCTAAAGGCAGCTATGATGGGTTGTGTACAAACTAACAGTGTATCTGAATGGTATATATTTCTACCTCTCATCCAATCACAATTAAATTAACTCTATCCATCAGAACAGTATTTTATTAACAAAAACGAACCAGAATGAAGTAGCGACTTTCTACTTCTTACCTTTTTTAAAATGTAAGCAGTGGAAAGTACAGATATTTGTGTAAAAATACTCAGAAGTATAGATAACCAAAATGTGCTCTTCAGTACAGTAACAAAGTATTTGTACTTAGTTACTTTACAAATGACTGATTGAAACTTAAGCTTTACCTTATACAGCAGGTAAAATAAGTATTGAACACGTCAKCATTTTTCTCAGTAAATATATTACTAGAGGTGCTAATGACATGAAATTTTCACCAGATGTTGGTAAC
>NW_013952538.1:1195887-1199219 GCF_001266775.1 Austrofundulus limnaeus
GGGCTTCTGTAAAAAAAAAACAGTGAGCTGGGTTGGACAGCACGGACTTAAAACTTTATAAAAGTAATGTTAAAATCGCATTTAATGATGAATAATTCTTGCCATAATGTGTGTGTTTTTACACATTTGGTGTGCATTTAGAGAAAGTTTTGTGACCAGGAAGTGCGTGACTGCACCATGAAACCTACGTATGTTTCCCATTTCCTCAAACACACCACGTTTCTGAAACAACCAATGAAAACAGTTTGTCTCTACTAGGCTTGTAAACAGAGAGCTGCCGGGCCTCAAAGTTTGGAGACGGGGGGAGCCAGGAAGCACTTTATAAAGAGAGTCAAACCATTACAAACTCATACAAGGAGATAAAACAGACGTTTTACATGGTGAAATGTGACTGATGAAAACTTAGGAGCTTAATCCCACACCAGTTCGACCATGAATAACGTCGGGTGACCAGTCTGACTTTATTTTCACATTGGACTCCACCAAGAAGAAATCCCGTGCATACTGCTGCTTAAATGTTCACTACGTCAGAACTTATTCAGCAAATGTGTTTCCATCTCTGCTTCTGTGCATTAACTCTTACAGGATGGAGGAAATTGGTCTTGGTGGAGGTTTGCGCTCTCCCAGTGCTTCTAGTTTAAGCTACTTCCAGCTTCTTTCTGCTAATTTTTAGCTTTTTTCTGCTTATTTCAAATTCCACAAGCTTTCATAATTTCACTTACCATTTTTCCGCTAATTTGTTTTTTTTATAGCTTTTTTCACCTTGTGTTTATTTCAGCTATTTTATGCCTAAATTAGGTGTTTTTTTCCTGCTTTTTAGCTACTTTCCAGATTTCATATTTTTTGCATTCAAACTGTATTTTCATAGAAAATGCTTTGTTTTTCTAGTTTTACTTTGCTTCTATTTCTAAGAATCAAGTCATTCTAACTAAACATGAAACTTCAAAAGCTGATTTCTAAAAAAAGCTTTAACTCTGTGAAGATAAAGAGTCTCCTGGTTAATCATCAAAAAGCATTAGTTTTAAAATCTGAGAGTCCATGTTTAATAAATGAAGTGAATTGTTTGTTTGATCTCAGTGTCAGTTAAAGACAGCGTTTAATAACTATAATTAACAGTAACTGTCTGTTTTACACTCACTTCCTGCAGGATAAATTTGGCCTGGAGTAAAAATAAAGACGGTTGTTTGCATTTATATGATTGAGTCGATATGCTGAGGGAATTCCTCCTGGTGTGGGAAGTGAAGAGGATTCTGTGGATTATTTAGCGATGCAGTCTGATGTGGGATTTTCCCTTTCGCTGCCGCTCATCAGAAACACAACCCGGGGCTTTCAACAAGTGACGTCAGGACAAAGTCTTTAAGATATCACACCAAACGTTTCCTCCTCTGGGGATCCAAACTCCTTGAAACGAAAGAAGCAGGTGCCAACGCCGTTATGTTCAATGCTGCAACCTGACCGTTAGATTCTTATCTCGCTTTTATTCTCAGGTGCTTCAAATAGACACGTTCTTTTACTGAGTCACTTTTATTTTCTGTGAATCATGTCTGAGAGAGAACAGCAGGTGTTTGGTGTTTTTATTAAAACAGAGATATAACTTTATGAAGCTGCTTCTTTACAAACTGACACATGATGTAACAGTGATGCAAACAGCCACCTTTAAAATGTTTAATTCTAATGTTGATCAGTTCTAATGAGTCCTTTCAGAGTTTCCTTTTTTAAATAAATATCGGGTGATATTAAAGGAATATTAAAGAAAAACTTTTTATAGAAACAAGTGAGAGCTGGGACGAGAACATCTCTCATATTTCTGAGCTGGAAGAGTTTTTCTTTTCTAAAATCATCTTTTTCTATCATCAGCTGCTGCAGGGCCGGCTCTACAACCTGGGTAAGGTTTCAGGTGGTGCCTCTGCAGCTTTCTAAATCTCACTGCAAATTCACACACATTTACACACAAAATTAAATAGTTTTGTCTATTATATTAATTTTATCTTTAGAAACTAGCTTGTCCAATAGTACGAACACCTGTTCATGTTAACCAGTAGCTGTGGACTGAAGCAGTTCTAGGGGGGTTCAGGTGTAAAAGATCTGCTCAAAACTCCACATTTTTCAGCCTTTTGAAGAGCATTATGTAAATTATTGGAATTGATAGAACATAAAATCAAACTTTAAACTGAACTTTATCTGAAATCATCAAACCTTCATTGTTTTGTTTTCTGTTTACTGAGCATCAGAACTTAATCTTGACTGCATCATATGATCATTTATAAAACATCCTCTGCAACATGTGACTCCTCATGTAGGAACAAAGCACAACAAGTTACCTTCGTAAACCTGAGGGAGCAGAGATTTTTCTACAGGCTGAATCAACCATCCAATCAAATTTTGTTGAGCGGGTAAGTTTTTTTAAAGTTATTTTAATGTTGTCAAACAAATTTGAAGCACCGATGTAGTGTTGTTTGAGAAGGAGGTGAAGTTTTTGTTTTGTTGCATGCTTGAATTTTTATTTATTTATTTATTTATTTATTTATTTATTTATTTATTTTGGAAAATGGAAAAAAGGGCAGATATTATAAGATTTCTTTCTGCTGCCCTTCATTTTACTTGTGATTTAATATATTTTTGTTGTATATAGAATTAGTTTTGTTTTTAAATTAAATTAATAAAAAATAAAAGGTTATAAAATAAATATATTTTCTGTGGCGCCCCCTACATTGATGGAGCCATTAGCGTTGCCTACACTGCCTATGCCACAGGCCGGTCCTGATCTGGGTTAGTGATGGTGTTTTTGTCTGCCCAGTTATCCAAATATCTCATTTGACAGATTCAACTGACAAACTTTTGGACTCGGCTCGATTTAAGATGATCTCTGGTTGATCTTCACCAACACAAAAAAAAGTCCAAAACTCAGTCGATTTTACAGAAATTGATCATAAAAGTTGGTTTAGTTGTAGCTGAGAGTCATTCACAACACTCACTCTGAGCACTCACAGATCATGGGGATATTTCAACACTGCACACAAAATATTACCTTTTAAAGGTTTGACCAGAAAGAGCAGCTCCATTGTTTCTCAGCATTGGAGCATTTTTAGATTAAAACTAGAAGACGGCGGGTGATATGCATTCCTTTAAGTTTTTAATTTACTCTTCTGGGACCCTGACAGCTCAACAATTCAACAACTTTATAAAAAAAGACTTTTAGTTTGTCACTTTGCGTGACATCAGGACAACTCCAAACTCTGTTTGGATCAATACAGTTCCCTGAACACTCAGGTCCACACACACACACACACACACACGCGCGCGCACACACACACACACACACACACACACAC
>NW_013952538.1:1199229-1212712 GCF_001266775.1 Austrofundulus limnaeus
ACACACACACACACACACACACACACACACACACACACACACACACACACACACACACACACACACACACCTCAGCCAGGTTAAATGTAATCAGCCTCCTCTGTGTTCGTCTCTCAGGCCAGGCAGTTTATCTCGAGCCTCTTTGCAACACCCACGGCTGCCGGAGCAAAGTCCAACAGCTTATCTGGGCCTTGGCCGTCCGTCCGTCTGCCTGAATGAAACTGGATGTCTGCTGCTCTCAGTGTCCCTCTGTCCCAATGCTTTTTAGGGCTTTTTGTTCTTCTGTCTTCAGCTGCCAAACTGTTTCTCAACCGTCCTGTTTATCAGCTGCAGGACAAGAAATCTGACAGTTTCTGCATTTTTATATTTTTTGTCCTATTTTTTAATTGACATCATTATAACTTGATGACATTAAACTATAATTTTCTGTATGTTCTACAACCTAACTATTTTTATATATTTAGCTTTATACACAACTACTTTCCCCTTCATGAATATTGTTCATTTGGAAATCTGCTTCAGTTTTTGTTGTGATCATTTTAAACGTTTTGAACATGCAAACCTCAGAGTTTTCACTGGGTTTTTGCTCATGTTTCTGGTTTGATTTATGCATCTTAAGATGAGCCTCTGCTACATTTGATTTATTAGTTCCATGTCCAGAAGCCTGCGGTCTGCTGTGCGTGTTAAACTGTCCTGTGGGACAATAAATGTGTAAAATTTAGCAGTAAATTCAGGCTCAGATTACAAAGTAACTGACTGACTTCTTCTCTCCGTCTGTCATCACACCCATCTATTAAAAAAGAGGAGCGTGTGCCCTGAGGGTTAAACAGTAAGTGCTTCAGTCCCTCCCTCAGGCAGTAACAAGTGTAAACAGAGCACCCACCTAACAGGATCCAGGATGCACCGCCTCATTTGCATCATGCATCTTAGAAACACAACACCCGTTTTTTTCTGCTCGCTGCCTCTGTTACTTTCTTTGTTTTTTATTTATTTATTTTCCTCCTTTTTTGCAGCTCTTTGGTTTTTCACAGAAATAAAAACAGCAGCAGCAGAAAATCCTTTTTTGCATAAAACTTTTTTCTTTTTTGCACGGGGCTCCTGCTGATTTGCTGTAATAAAGCCTGAGGGTTTTTTTTTTTAACGGAGCACAAACGGTTTCACCTCAGGAAACAAATTAGAACCAGAGTGAAAGTGATGACCGACCAGTTTTTAAGATGCACCATTTTGCTGAGTCTTATTTCATTAAATCATATATTGTATTATATTATTGTATTTGGCCCACAGCCCCTGATAGGTTTTCATTTTGGCCTAATTGGGGAAAATGATTAGAACTTAATGTTGCAAACTGATATAAGGACAAAAAATACATTTTATTTTAGAACTAAAATGAAAGGATGTCATTGTAGCAACCAAAAAAGAAAACAAAAACAAAAAACTTGCAGGTCACAAGGAGAGGCAGAATAAATGGAAAACTACGAGTGAAGTTGAAGAAACTTAATAGGCTGCTGCTGATGAGGAGAAGTGGCTGCAGCTGCAACAGGTGAACAGGATGCAGGTGTGAGTGGGCGTGGCAAGAGAAGCAATATGACACAAAAGGAACTCAAAGAACTGTTGAAATAATAATAATAATAATAATAACAATAATAATAATAATAATAATAAATTTAATCATAAAATAAAATATAAAATAAAATCATAAAAAATCACTAAAAACCCAAACCCTGACAGAAACCTGCATCTGTCTTCAACTGGACGTTTATCTGCCTCCTGACGTCCTCATGATCAGAGTCTGGATCAAATCAAATCAACTTTATTTATAAAGCGCTGTAAAACAGAGCCGCTGACACAAAGTGCTGTACGTGAGAGGCCAAAAACAAACTGACTAACAAAATCAACACTAAAAACACTAAAAATAAACAAATAAAAAACAGCTAAAACAGATCAAAGTCTCAAACTGTGTTAAAAACAGTGAATAAGTTTTAATATTAGTTTTAAAAACAGCCAATGAGGAGGCCTGCCTGACGTGTCTCATTCCAGAGCTTCGGAGCAGCAACTGAAAATGCTCGATCCCCTCTGAGGGTTCACCTTGTCCTGGGCCTTTTAAGGTGCAACTGATCGGCTGACTGGAGACACCATGCCTGATTAAATAACGGTAAATAAATAAATAAATAAATACCATGCAGGGGCATATAGCTCAGAGAGGTAAGATGGGGCATGGCCATGTAAAGATTTAAAAACAAATAAAAGAACCTTAAAACGAACTCTAAAATGCATCAACTGAAGGTCACAGTTAAACTTTTAGGAGTTTCTTTGCGCCTGACGTGATTCTACTGAAACTGCAGGATTCTCTGAGTTATTCAGAGTAAATATTCTAATCTGTTAAATGTGCAGAGAGAGGCCTGAACTGAATGTGACCCCTGAGGGGACGTTTCAGCTCTGCAGGTGAGTCATACCTGAGGCAACGCAGGGAGTTTGTAGCTCCGTATCAAACCTCTGCTTCTCTATCTTATCAGACAAACTTCTCTTTTGTGCAGGCCAGGTGATGAACTGCTCAGTTTCTGCCTGTGAGGACGTGTGTCTGCACGTTAGCTGAAGTCTGTTTCACTGCTTTGTTTCTGGGGTTTCTCATTTCAATGGGAATGACAAAAAAAACTAGATATTGTTGCATTTATAACACCTGCATACATCGCAAAGAACTCAAGTCATCAGAATGGATTTATTGTTTTGGGTGGGGGTCCAAGTGGGGGGGCTCATTGGTGAATCTGATGGATAGCCTTCATCAGAGCAAAACAACAAAATACATCTGAAGCTCCTGTGTTGAACAGTCAGAGTTATAAGCGTTTTTCTATGTCCAGACACCCCTTTTTAGATGGAGCCCCCTCCTCAAATATGGGGTCTATCATAAAACCGTTGACAGGAGCAGTGTAGGTCAGACTCATCTGCATTCCTGACGAATTTCACGTTGATCATGAATTTCGCATGCGAGGGTCATAATAAAAACGTATTTTATGTGTTTGAAAAGTGAATATTTTCAGACGCTGTGAACTTAAAACCCTTCATTCTGTTGGTGCAAAGACTGAGCTTGAAGAGGACAGATGGACGGACAGACAGGAGACAGGGAGACAGGGAGACAGGGCAGGACGACTGAGGAGAACGACAGCAGGAGCTAAAATCAACAAACCAGCTTTTTGTTTTCTCGCACATGAAGGGAGCAGCCGACTCTTTCATGTCACGGGTTTTATTCTCTGGAAAGTCAGGATCACCTGCAGCTGCAGGGTGACCGTGTTTCTGCTCGTGTTGATGAACAAATTTTACTGAGACTTTCAAAAAATAGTTATTATGAAAACATTTTTCAACCCAATTCAAGATGGCCGCCACAGATAAGCAACCTTAGGAAAACAAACATGGCTAACTCCATCAGTTTTACAGGTTTTTAGCTAAACGTCTGCGGTCGTAGCCGAAACGTTGAGTGCTAACATCATGTGAGATTTGTCATGTTCGTTTAAAGATTTAACCAAAACAACAAGAAACTCTTTCGGTAAAAGTGGCAGGCGATATGCCAGGCCTGGTTTTTTAGATTTTAGTTGTTGACTTTTTTGAAAAGGTTTTCAGGTGAAAAGGAAAACTTTCATTTAATTTTCATATTTTCTGAAAGAAATCCAAAAGATTCTGATCAGTGAGAAAAAGTCAAAACTAAAGTGTGAATCATTATAGTTGAAATTAACAGAGTTTAAAGAATCTGAAAATGAATTGTTAAAGTTTGAACAATCAGAAGAGAGCTAGTGTTAGCAAAGCAAAAGCTGAAAGCAAGAAATAGCAAAGGCTATAAGTTAATCTGAGCTAAGCAAAAGCATAACCCTAAAGTCATCAGAACAGTAGCTAAAAGCTAAAAATCAGCAGCTGAAAAAGTAACAGATAAATTAGCTAATCGATTAGTAAACCTAGCAGATAATAGCCTAATGCTAAACCTAGCAAAACTTTAGCTAAAGGCCTAAACTAGTAAAACTTTAGCTACAAATTAAAACAGAATAACAGCTAAAACCAGCAAAACAATAGTTTAAATCAAAAACTAAGCAATACTGTAGCTAAAAGCTAATGTTAACATAAAATTAGCATTAGCAAGGAGGCTTAGGATTTCTGTGAAGAAAATTCTCCAAAAAAATTAAATATTCAAATCAAAAAGTCCAAGCTTTAATTTAATGAGCAGAATGTTTCAGCTGAAGCAGCTGAAAGTTTTGCTGAAGAGTTTTGCAGAAACTGTAAACATGAAAACAAGAGTGAACGCTGACTCAGCGTTCTGACCGTAAATGTTTCCCTCTCGCCGCTGACAGTTTGTGTTGGCGCCGGCTCAGCAGCGGGTCGGGGGTCTCTGTCGGAGCAGAACTCTGCTTTGAGCCTCTCGGTGGGATCCGGGTCTGTTTAGTCTGCCGGTCCGACACGTCGCACACCACAGTCACAGGTCAGGAGCTGTTTCAACAAGGTGCTGAGATTCCTGCAGAAACCGCCGGCCTCGCCAAAAACAACCGGACCGACGGATCGATCAGCTTCGCTGGGTTTTTATTCGTTTCATCACCTGCCACTCAAAGATAAATAATCTGATGTTTGTGAATCAGCTTAAATAGAACAAAACACCAAAAATGGCTAGAACGAGCCAAATCTTGGTGTGGTAGTAGCTGAGGGTCATCCACAACACAAACTTCTCTTTGATTTCGTCATTTCTCAACATAAAGGTGCAAACGTGCATTCCTTTCTACAGCTGTGTTTCCAATGCAAATGTGCGCAAAACTTTGTCGATATTCTGTTAATGTCGAAAAACACAGTTTTGCAACTACAGTGTTTCCATTAAGTAAGAAATGCTATTAAAGTCACGTGAATACGTTTGTTCTCATGATAAGTCATTACAAACATGGCAGCGATGGATGTAAACACATAGCATGTTGCTACCACGACACTAGCGCTCATCATCAGAGGAGACGTCGGCGTCTTTTATCGAGGCTTTCCAGAGACAAGTCCCTACTNGTGTGTGTGTGTGTGTGTGTGTGTGTGTGTGTGTGTGTGTGTGTCCACATTAGGAGGCGTTGAGCACCGAGCGGCTGTACAGCGTTTGGTAGTAGGCGCCTGAGTCCATGGCGGCCGGGCTGGGGCTGTCGTAGATCTGCTTGGGCCCCATGGGGGAGCTGCTGTAGCTGCTGTAGGCCATGACCTGGTCCTGGTAGGACTTCAGGTCCATCTTCTGCTCGTTGGACATGAGGTTGGTGATGGAGAAGGGGTGGTTGAAGTTGTAGTGGGGGTCCAGGGACTTGAGGGCGTCGCTCTGGAGGTCCATGTGCTGCTGCATGGCGCTGGGCAGGAGGTGGGAGGCGCTGGTTAGCGGGTGGGAGTGGAGGAGGGGGTTGGAGGAGGAGGAGGTGCCAGAGAGGGATAAGGAGGAGGGGGTGGAGGCGGAGGGGGGGCTATGGAGGTGTGAGGAGGACAGCGGAGGGCAGTCTAGAGAAACCAGGGCGTTCCTGTGAGTCTGATCGTCCGAGGAGCCCGGGTGGGAGTTGTCGGAGTGGGCGGAGTCCGCTCCTTCCGATCCACCTGCGGGGCTCTGATCCTCCCCCAGACGGTCCCCGCTGTGGCCCCCTTTCCCCGAGCCCCCGTCCTGGTTCTTGCTGCCCTTCTTGGAGGCCTTGTCCTCGATCTTGAAGCGTTTCTGGCGCCTCAGGTAGCAGCCGTTCTCGAACATGTTGCCTGACTGCGGGTGCAGGGTCCAGTAGGAGCCCTTACCCGGCTTGTCGGGCGAGCGGGCCACCTTCACGAAGCAGTCATTGAAGGACAGCGAGTGGCGGATGGAGTTCTGCCAGCGCTGCTGGTTCTCGCGGTAGTAGGGGAACAGGTCCATGATCCACTGGTAGATCTCGTTCAGGGTCAGCATCTTGCTGCTGCTCTGCTGGATGGCCATGGTGATCAGGGAGATGTAGGAGTATGGAGGCTTGGCGTGGGTCAGCGAGCGGCGGTACGGCTTCGGGGGGATCTCCTTGGGCCCCGCCCGGCTCAGGGGCCCGGTCGGGGTGTAGCTCAGCTGGCTCATGGGCTGGCCCATGTTCTGGTAGTGGGACAGCGAGCTCAGTGAGCCTGGAGCAGTGGGGCCCAGCTGGGTCAGGGAGCCCGAGGTGAGGGACGAGGCCACGGGGGAGAGCGACATGTGGCTCGGGCCGGAGCCCATGGAGGCCAGGGGGGAGCTGCTGAGGTTGGTGCTGGGGTACGCCATGTTCATGCCTGCGGGCGAGGCGTTGGCAGAGTTCAGGTTGATGTAGCTGCTGATGGTCCCCATGGAGCCCAGCCCAGAGTTCATGGTGCTGGGGGAGGAGTACATCTGCAATTTAAAAAAGAGTTTTAGCTTTTTAAAAAAGAGTCAAACAGAAAATATTTAAATAATTAGTAGTCTCAGAGAGGGTGGCACAGAGTCTGTAAATTAATATCACGCCACCCTATTTGTAGCTGAGTTAACCTTTGATACTGGATGCGTCATCCGTGACACATTTTCACAAGTTCACCTCTCATTACCACAATAATGAGACGACTCCGAAAGAATGCCAAAGGTTTCTGACAGGAGACGTTTGACCAACATGTGATGTTGCTGTGATCTCACTGACAACACGGCAGAAAGACCAGAACCAGACTAATGGTGGACACAGACACAGCTGAAACACGAGGCTCAGATTTTACAGTTCAATCAGACATGATGCCTTAAAAGCCTTAAAATCTGGGGTCTATAGAAAGTGGAACTACAATGTTTTGGTCTGAATTCCTCCTTATTGTAAATTCCACAAGCCCCGCCCCTTTTCTGAGTGTGTCAGATCAACTCGTTTTGAGGCTGTCTCTTCAAGAGGTTTTCGGCTACATAGCTGTGCAGAAACTTTTTATTTATAAATGAATTAAAAGATGTGAACAAGGGAAGTCTTGTTCATCCAGCCTTACATGTTGGAGCCAGAGTCTGACCCAGAACCAGAGTATGACCCACCATAGGAGAATGAAGACCACCAAACTGTATTTGGTAAGTCCAGACCTTATACAGTCTGTTCCGTCGTAAATATGACGTAATAGTTCAGAAAACCTCATAGAAAATAGAGAATGGGTTTAAAATCTGACCCAAGCAGAAAATAAAGATCTCTGCAGCACCAGGAGAGACTAAACTCACCTTTTCTGCCTCCTAACGACTCCAAGTTCAAACAAAATGTTTTTAACGGCTAAAAAAGTGGATTTTGCAGGTATGTCCCCTTTATTATAATTAATTTGACAACAGCAACACAAATTTAATCTCCGCCCTAACTCAGATTAGAGTTTACACCTGTTCACATCAACCAGAGTTCACAACTTTGATCTTTTTATGATCTGAAAAAAAATGTGTCAAATTTATTTTATCATTTAAAGTAAAAAAATTACCTTTAAACAGAATTATTACTATTATTTACTACTACTACTACTTCCTGTTATCTTCTTCATCATCGTCTTTTTCACCAGTAGAAACAGCCGGTTGTTGATCACGTGACTCCTGTGATGTGAAAAAAGTGTTTCCATTGCAGTTTTGTGAAAAACACCATTTTTAATATGGCCGAAAAACCACCTCATCCTAGCGCAAAAACATTTTGTGTAAAAACGTAATTTTTTTCGAAATTCACGTGTTTCCATTGAGCAAATTTATTTTCTAAATTCTAATTTGTGCATCTTCATGGTCAATGAAAACGCAGCTTATAATTAATTAGTTACAAGCTTTAGTTTTTTTAATTTAAAACTTGTAAATGATTTTATCCACATTTAAGCTTCTGTGAAAGAAACAAGCGGTTTTTCTTCCCCACATTTTTGCCTTTTTAATAAGAAAAAAAACAAAAAGAAACACGGATCATTTGAATCACATTTAAACCAACAACAATATATTATATCAGCACACGTTCAGAGTTCCAGAAGCAACACGCTAGCTTAAATAAAAGACATTTACCCTTGAAAGGAAAACACAAAGGATGTCACGTGACCTGAAATTCCTGCAGTTCATCAGAATAATCCTTCAGCGGACCCTCCACACGTCCGTCTCCTATCAGATCAGCCGTCGGTGGAAGAAAAGGCACTTATTTTGAGGGGCGTCGGGGGACGTTTGACTCCCTCATTGTTTCACAGAGTGAGCTGATGCACTGCACACACACACACGCACACACACACACACACTATCAGCCCACCTGGCCTGTGGGAGCTCCATAGTGCAAAGTACTGTATGTAAATTCTCCCATAGTGCATCTCTCCTCCCTCCTTCTGTAAAGTAACTGACTGAACTCCTCTTTAAAATGTTCGTCCTCTGAACGACGCTTGCTCGACAGAAAAAAACAACGGTTTGGGTGAAAGGAAACAGAAACAAATCACAACTTATTCTCTTTTTTTTAACTTTTTTACCACAGATTTTTTTTATTATTATTATTTTTCTGCCTGACTTAATGTTTTTCTTCATATCAACCAAATAAAAAGCCAAAACACTAAGTAAAAAGCAGACCTAACAAGCTGCTTGAAATGACAGAACTTCAGTGAATATAAAAAAGTCGTAACACCAAACGTCAGCTGAACTGTTTGCAGTAACACCTGCAGGAAGCAGTAACCTGAAATTTGTCGTCTTCTCTCCATTGTTGGATAAAAAAAAACTCACATTAAGGTTGTAACCGGTCGACAGATCACTTCATAAGATATATTAAAATTTATTCCCTTCATAAATAAATGCAAACATCCTCCCACCCACACATTACCTCTATTTACATTCTGTACAAAGTTGTTTGAAACAGGATCTTTGGGTTTTGCAGGAGAAGAAACGTCTTTTTGTCCTCGTGTAACCAACCGGCCTTTGGTTCCTTGAGCGCAGCAGTGAGACCAGAGTCCGGTTCAGACCTCAGAACCTGAGCCCGAGTGAGCAGAGAGGGCAAAAAGAGGAAGAGAAGCAGAGTTTTTTGGGTGTCCATTTTAGAAACTGGTGTCCATCTTGGCTCACCTCTGCAGACAGGTGTGCTCCGAACGAGAGAACCACTGGAACTATCCCAGTCCTGAGATACTGCCTGAACAACAGCAGACCAGTAAAAACTAAACTCAGCAAAGGAGTCCAACGTTGTGTATTAATTAACATCAGAACTAGTGCTTTAGTGAGATTTATTGGTGGGTTTTATGTCATATTAGGTCATAAATCCTTAAAAATGTTCCTTTTTTAAGTTCTGTCTTCTTGCTGTCAGAAAATAAGTCATAAATCAAAACATGTGAGAGCTAAAGTGATGCATTATTCAGCTTGTTTTCAGGCTCATTACAAAAAACATGTTTTTTTAAGTAAAATAAAGATCTTTTTGTGTATTTTTGGACTAAGGACAGCACAGTGTTAAAGGTGTTAAAAGTAGCTCCTTACAAGATGGCTGCCAACAAATCTTAACGCTATTCCAGTGTTTCTCTCGTTTTGTGTGTGTGTGTGTGTGTGTGTGTGNAGAGAGAGAGAGAGAGAGAGAGAGAGAGAGAGAGAGAGAGAGAGAGAGAGTTGGAAATCTGATGTTTGAGGAAAAACAACTGTTTGTGAGTCAGTCTGGGAAAATAAAGTTGGTTAAATGTTTTAACAAAATTTGCATAACTAATAAACAAATAACCTCAGTTTCCAAACTAAGAAAACTCCTGCAGCTCTGTTTGAACAACAGAAATAAAAACATTTTTAAAACAATAAAGGAGGAGTTTTTCACTTTTTTGGCTGCTTTTAATGATCCATTAATATAAATTAAAGTTTTCGTGTGACACAGATGTGAAATGTGGAGGAAAATCTGCCTGAATCTCCATTTAAAAGGCGCCTCTTATCAATGCACAATGAGGGTCTCAGTGCGCGCAGACAGGACATGGATTTCACACCGAGATGGGAAAACCTGAAAATGCGTAAAAAGCGCGTCATGGTGCCTCTGAGCTCAGGCTGCCTCCTGGGGTAAAAAAAGAAAGAGAAGAAAAAAAAGCAGCTCCACATTTTAACTTTAACAATCTCCTTCTTCTGAGTTTTATGTAGATTAATAATTTCAACCTTTTTTAATATTTATAACCGTGTAAAACCTGAACCAAGCAGCTCGGTTACTGATTGGTGGTTAAAGATTATCAGACTCTTTCTTCTGGGTAATTTCATCAGGTTGGATCGAGCTGAGGTGAGAAGCTGCTGATGGGATTAACTTTAATTGAATTAAAGAGAAAAACAATAAAGTTTGTTTCATTAACGTGTGAGGAAGAGGAAAGTTCATTTTATTGTTTCAAAACTAAATTAAAAACAAGATTTAGTTCAACAAGATTATTGTTAAATGTGATGTTTTTATTCTACTTGTAAACATCCTTTTTTTACATTTAATAAAGTATTTAAGTATTTAAAAGCCTAGTTTGATCAAAAATAAAATCTTTTCGTTTTATAATTTTGTAATTATTGATTTCAACTTCTACAGACATGGTTGGAGTTTTCTGATCATTTGAACACTTCTAGAAGAGTTTATCATTATTTATTTATTACTAGTTGCAATAATCTAAAGAATTTGTTTTGTGTGTTTTTTTAATCCTGTTGCGCAAATAAACTTTTGCTCTTCTTTCCTCTAATTTAAAAACCCAAACTTTGTTCACCACAAAACAAGCAGTTGGATTATTAATAAAGCTTGAATGAATTTGTAGAATATGGTGGGATTACCTCACTGGCCTCGCTGTAAAAACTATTCCACTCTGGTAAATCGTGCGCTTCCATCTTCACGGAGCTCAACATCCCAGACTGCAGCCTTCAGAGGGAAAGAATCGATCTAAGACGGGAGATTTTTTTTTAAAAAAGTCAAAACAAATATAAAATCCTCAGCAAAGTTTCAGCGGAAAAATCCAAACAGAAAAAAAAAATTCGTGACGTGAAGAAACTTCAACTTTTTGCGTGAAAATCGTGGAAAAGCGACGCTCCTGTGGAATCTTCAGGTCAGAGTTTCTTCTGACTCAGTCATCCATTGTTTTGAAACTTTGTTGGACTTTCTCCTTGTGGCCCGTTTCCTTCTGTCTTTCCCACCGGAGGCCGAGGAGGGGGGGGGGACGCGGCTGGTGCGGGACGGAGGAGCAGCGCGCAAACACGGTCCAGACCTGTGGACCTGCTGGTCTTTTATAAGGTGCTGTCGGGTCCCGCCCCGCGCTCCCAACATTTGAATACGGAGCTGGGATCCAGGACGGGCCCCGCGCAAAAGGCCAATGTGGCCCCCTGGCGTGCTGTTTATTGGCGCGGCGGCTGCAGGGGCCCACCCGGGCGCCCAAACCCCCCCCCCCCCCCCCCCCCCCCGCTCCCACAGCTGCAAGGAAACGTTTCCATTATTATTTAAAAAAACGATAATATATTTTAACCTGGTGAAAACAAACAAAGAAAAGAAGTTTTGTTTCATTATTTGAAACATTTTTATTTTGTGTTGTAAAAATGTAAACACGTTAGAGAAATAAAAAAGTTGGAGCTGCAGCTTCTGAGAGTTAAACTCGTTCCCGCAGATCAAAAGATCATTTGTAAATATTTGATTATAATAAAAATGTCAGATTATCACAGATTATAACCAGAAAAATAATCTCAGAACAGCATATCTTGAAAGGACTCTGTTTGTTTGGTGCGTAAAATGGAGCGGTTTGGTGCCAGGCTGTGCGCGCAGCTGAATGAAATCCTCCAAGAACTTCTTCTATTTTTTTTTATTTTTTTATTCCGTGGGATCCCGGGGGAGGGGGGGGGGGCTCGGACTCTTGTGTTGTGGAATCCACATCAGGCCTGAGTGCAGACGGAGGCGCGTGAATGTCAATGCCTCCTCCTAACGGAGGGCGCATGGAGAGGCATGGAGATGTAATGGATGCGCACGCGGGAGGTCGACGGGATTAAAGTGTGAGAAGAGATCCAGAGGAAACAACCGGAAGTGAAATCAGCTGAGTGGTGGAGAAGAAAATATCAGATCTATAAAGTGTCCAAGGCCGTGCTGCCTTCAGGGACAGAACTTTATTCCTGAATATTTAACTTTCTTCTTCTCCTCCACAACTGGGATTAGGATTATTTAAACATCTGATAACCTTTATCAGCTGTTTACCAAAAGCTGTCAGGTCCATTATCACATGAGGTGAGCTGACACCTGGGGGGTAATAATGTAAAGATGGCTTTTTTTATAAAACCAGAAATAAAAAGTGGCTGACTTCCAGATATCCTAAAATTTTGAAATCTTTAAAATCTGGTTCACTTTTTTATTTACAAACAAACTTCTTAAACTCAGGTTGAATTAGCAACATGAAACATTTTAGCCAACACTATTGTTTCAGAATATCTGTGGACTTTAAAGGTCTCATATTTGAGAAAAGACCTGGTTTGAGGCAACATTGTAGCTTTTTGTGCCATTTGATGCTACAACACTTTTACTTCAAAAGAACCTGAGTATTTCAAGTGATACAAAGATCATGTACTTTGATTTAAACAAGTTAAAGTATAACATCAGAGTCTGGATTAATGAATACACTTGAAGGTTTGTCACAAAAATGGAAACTATAAAAATAGATTACCTTGAAACATTCAGTAAATGTTATTAAATGAACCACAGCTGTTTAAATAATCAATGTTATCTTTTTATTTAATAACCTTTATTCATTTAAATGCTTAATTAATTAAGCACAACACACAAAAATAGAAAAAAAGGGACAGAAAAAGTTAGACATTTGATTGGACAAACATAACAGAAGTGGGTGGGCTTATACTCCGTTACACTCGCCCACAACCACACCTCCAATTGAATTTTATATTTTTACTTTGTTCACATGATTTCTTGAAGTGTTAACATTTTTACGATGTCAAACGGTGCCCCAGGCTTGTTTCATCGGTATGCTTCCATGCCGGGCCACTAGGTGGTGCTGTGATTTTTTTATTTCCATCTCCAGGATGAAAAAAAAAGTTACATCTAAACATCTGAAACCATGACTGAACCACGGTTTGAGTTTGTTTTGCTCCCAGCTGTAAAGAACGAGCAGCGCAAACACAGAGCTCTGCCGTTCATCGAGGCGTGCAGAAAAACGTTCGACTGCAGCTGTCTGCTGTGCGTACACAGGATTCCACTCGAAAAAACCTCCACGTCGGAGAAAACGAGCTCTGTTATCGTGCGGCAGAAAAGCTGCAGAGACATAAGGCTTCATCCTGAAGATGTGAAACACAGTTAGATTTAATCAAAGCGTCTAATATTTGACGCCTCGAACATCCTGTTGAAAGTGTCAGTATTGTTGTTGTGTTGCATCTTTTGTAAACTTGTTCTCAGATCCCGACTCTTCCTGTGTGGGGCCTGTTTTTCATGTCAATGGGCCTCCGTATCGTCCATTATCACCTCTGTAAATGGTTTAACAATGGCTGCAATGAGCTGAGGCTAATGGAGGAAGCATGCAGTGAAGAGGTGTGGGAAGATTTTTCACACACACACACACACACACACACACA
>NW_013952538.1:1213282-1223959 GCF_001266775.1 Austrofundulus limnaeus
GGTCGAGGCAGATGGTCTCCTGTCCTGAGCCTGGTTCTGCTGGAGGTTTCTTCCTGATTAGCAGGGAGTTTTTCCTCTTCACCGTTTGCTCAGGATGGGAGACTGTGATGAAGTGATTCAACACAATCTGCTGCTTTCTTCTTTACATTGTTCTTTTTATGTACAGCTGAGACGACGTATGTTGTGACTTGGTGCTATATAAATAAACTGAATTGATTAACCATTTATTTAAATTTACATCTTTAAACTCAGACTTTTCTTTTATTTTTCTGTGGAGCCAACAGGAATCTGTAAAAGCAGCAATGCAGGATCTCCTCCTTCAGGGACTCATGAGCGCCATCTTGTGGTCGTTATAAAACACAGCAGGATCAGTTGTCTGCAGATATAAACCCAACAGAACCAAACAGCGTCATATGCAGTGGTGTCACTAGGCCTAAAAAAAGGTAGTAAAAAATGTCAGACTGATAAAAAGACACAAATGTTTAGGTTCTCATCTAGTTTATTGATGGTTTCTATTTTGTACACAAAGCTGCAGTAAAACCAACAGATCTACAAAAACAAAAGGAAAAGTTCCATGAAAGAAAAGTGGGATGCACAGACACAAAACAGCCAGTTGACTTTAGACGGGCCTCAGATAAAAAGAAAAGCCGATCGAAGGGAAACGAGATTCTGGTTTAATCATTGACTGGAAAATAAAGTCTGCTGGACTCCGACTCCCCCTGAGGTTCCCACACACAACTGATGGTGAACGCTTTAAAAGAAGGCACTTGAACAAGGGATTGCATCACGTAGCAGTGCATATTCCATTTCATTTCCTCAGAGACCTGATCTGGGGCGTTTCCTCCGCTGGACTAAATAAACAGAACCCCAAAGGTGGCAGCGGGACTCGTGGGGGGGGTCTGTAAACCGTCCGGGCCGATCCTGCTCAAGAAACAATGAAATAGACATTTTCTATAAAACCCTTACATCCTGGACGAGCTTTGGTTTGAGTGTGCCTCTGTACTGATGGGCACATTCTGCACAGGGAGGGAGAATCGACCCAAATCAACCATCCTTTAAAGTTGTTCCAATTAAATGTTGCCAAACCGTTTAATGAACCCAATAAACTCTGAGGAGTCTATAAATACATTCAACATCTGTGTGGGAGGCAAAGCATTACAGAAAATATCTCTTTATTGGGTGGATTCTCCCTGAAAAAAAAACTAAAAGAGTAAATTTTTAGTAAACATTTGTCAAACTGTTGCATATACTATGACTAAAGGATTGCACACAGACCGTAACACTTCTTTACATTATAGAACATTTAGTAGAAAATAGAATCCTGGGTTTATCGATACATATCTTTTCATATACATTCGGGTTAAAGCGAAGGCTGGGCTGGATTAAGCAAATATGAAATACAGTCAAAAACACGGAGTCGGGCTGGTGGGTACGCGGGTGGGCTACATGGCTAACATTCAGGTTTGAGTCGCTCGCTGACAGAAAAACATCTGAACTAGTTTTCTGTTCATATCCAGGGTCAGGTTCTGGGTTTGAACTGGGTTTTAGTTTATTTATGAGGTACTGAATTGGCCCGGTCTCTCTTGAAAAACATATTTAATGACAATGAAATTGACCTGGTTAAATAAAGGTTTACATTTTAAAA
Organism: Austrofundulus limnaeus; assembly: GCF_001266775.1. Lineage (NCBI taxonomy): Eukaryota > Metazoa > Chordata > Actinopteri > Cyprinodontiformes > Rivulidae > Austrofundulus > Austrofundulus limnaeus. The sequence continues at coordinate 1,214,928 of NW_013952538.1, forward strand.
AACGGATTTTGTAGTTGAATTTTTAAATTAATGGCATTGTAGAAATTTTTGACCTTTTTTTTTAAACTGAGAAGACCTGACCTCACTACAGTCTGATGACATATTTATTATTTATCATAACGACACACAGAAGCATAAACTGTGCTTCTTATTCTCTATTTAACACCAGCAGCAAAAAAAAAAAAAAGCTGAAATTATCTTTTGATTGTTTAACAGAGATGGTCAGTGATGACTGAAGTCTGATTATAAAACAGTTAAATGTGAAAAAGTCAGTTTTATTAGTTTGCTCTGCAGGAAACAGTGATGTCATCATCAGTCTGCAGCAACATGTTTGGATGTTTTAATAACTCAGTGGCAGCCTGCATCCTCCTCACAGAGCCCAGATTAAAGTAAGGTGCATTTAAAATAAAATTTTAAAAAAGGTCCTGACTTTTGCATTTTGAAGCTGATTTTTTTTGTTTTGTTTTAGAGAAAATAATTAAGAGCTGCTCAGTCTGTGGGTCACGAAGACTTAAATGTGGCTCAAATTTACAAACTTAAGGAAAATATCTTAGCCGTCTTCTTAGCAGGGTTGGGCAATATTGGCAAAAAAAATTAATCACGATTAATTGTGGTATTTAGCCGATAATGATTAATTTGACGATTAATGCCCTGGAGTCCCTGCACACCCGTCCTGGTCACATGACCAATTCAGTGGGAAAGATTTGCTCTTCGTAAAAATCTTTTCCAAATTGTGTAAAAATTACAGACTTCAGGCTGTACATCAAATTCTAAATTACGTTGATAGATAAATAAATTACAGAAGCTTTTTTTAATGTTCATATTTGAAGCGGAGAGGAGCAGCGAGCGGACTCTGCCTGCTGCATTAATCGTATTAATCAAATGCCAAAAAGTAATCGATTCATGTTTTTCTGACGATTAACTGCACACGATACGATTCTGCCCAACCCTACTTCTTAGATCTATTTTTTATTTGTGTTTTCCTCCCTTTGGTTCCACAGGAGACACGGTCCAGCTGTGAACGTTACAGGACTGCAGTGCAGCTGAAGGAGAGCCTGACTCATGAACTCTGAGGAGATTTAAATCAGAAAGTCAGCACCTGGACAGAAAATGGAGGTCATTTTGAGTTTTTATTATTCAATCAAAAAAACAAAGCAGACTCAACCAAAACATAATATTTCAACCAAACAAAAAAGCTATTTCAATAAAAAATATATAAAAACTTTTTTGAGTTTAAACAAAATTTTAGTCAACCAAAACTTGTTTTTTTTTTTGTTTGTTTGAAAGTATTATTTAGATTGAATTTATTTTGTGTTAATTATTTATTTTGGATTTAAATTATTATTTTTTTTGGATTGAAGCTGCTTTTTTCTTTTGATTGAATAATAAAAAAAACAAAATTACCTCCATACACAGACCTGGGATCCAGTCCGATCATATTTGTTTTGTGCTTTTTTCGCCACCAACACTGAAGCACACTGAACCAACAGAAGCTTGTCTCAGAGTTACACACATCTTTACTCCAATAAGCACATGTGTCAACCTCTCACATGGTTTCTCTGCTGGTCATAATAAAAATAAACTCTTGATCTTCCTGCGATGTTCAGTGTTTTTCAGAAGATCCAGACAGTGCTGAGACCTGATCTGATCTGAGACAAGTTTAAGATCTGAAACATGAAACTTGAACCGTTTATTAAAGCTCATCTGATTCCAACAGCACATCAAACTCTTTAGTTTTTGGTCTGAATAAAACTATGATTGTTTCCTGGAAAGTCTTAGGGGTAAACTCAAATGATGTGAAAAGTAATTAATGAGAAATAATTTGACATTTTGTTTGTATAATAATAGAATTTAGGGGTCAAAAAAGCTTTCTAAACCAAACCTTTGTTTGTTTTTCTGAGGACAGTTTTTGAAACTTTAGATGCTGATGTTGCTGATAAACAGGAGAGATCTTCCTCACGCAGGTGGGTTCCTGCTCCTCTTCCTCGGGGTCCAGTGTAGACGTGTCCTCCTGTCGTGGATCTGTCAGAGGCAACAAATCAAACAGAAACATTAGAACAGGCTGTCTGAACACACGCAGCTACACTCTGACACACGTTTCATCTGAACACTAAATTGTTGCAAAAGTAAATAATAATTAACTCTCTAACAGAACAAATTAATCAGTGCTCATAAAGAACTCAGTGAACCTAACAGAACCTGCCTGGTGCTGTCGGGTCCTGGTTGTCAGTGGGAACATCACGTCTCCCTCTCCTTCTTGACGGCGACGTCTCCGCCCACGCCTCCAGCTGCTGCCGCTGCGCTCCCAGATGCAGATGATGATGATGATGAAGATGACGACGCAGCTCCCGGTCCCGAGCCGACTCCAGACGCAGCGGCCGACCCGGATCCTGCCGGCCCCGCGCCGGTGCCCAGTATGGTGGAAACCTCTCCCTGCATGAAGGCCCAGGGGGGGCTGTTGGGGGAGTTATCCAGCGGGCAGCGCTCTCCGCTGGGGCAGTACACCTCCCCATCGCCCCGTCGACTCTGGATGTAGACCCGGGTGCAGGGGAAGCAGAACCTGGAGGACACAGAGGCGACATAACATGTTTATGTTACACAGCTGCTATAATGATGCACACAAACACAAAAACACACAACACACAAACCTGTGTCCTGGCACTGATGGACACTGGACAAAGTGTGTGTCTTCCAGTCTCTCGTGACACAAGGTGCAGGACAGAGTGTTTCCAGTTGAGTGGGCGCTGCTGGAGGACGCCGAGCCCAGCTCAGAGGCACCGTTGTTGGGTAAAGCCGCAGCAGTGGTGGCCGCCTCGGCTGAGGAGCTGGACCCCAGGGGCTCCCCTCCGGACCTGACGGTGGGAGGACGCGGTTGCCGGGCCGGGGACGAGGCCGGCTTGGGGCTGGTCTGGCTCACGCCTCCGGCCATGGAGAAGGAGGAGGAGGGCAGGCTCGTGCTCTTGCCGGCGCCAGACTGGGTCTGTGACTTGGCCTGGTTCTGGGAGGAGCTGAGCTCTCTCTCCAGCTCCGGAGTGATGAAGGGGGGGATTCCCATCCCGATCCCGAGCTGCCTGCGGCTCATCTCGGCCAGCATCGGCGCGGGGAAGATCATGGGGCCGCTCATGGGAGCTGTCCTGGCGGTCAGACCCGCCGGCATCCCCGCCAGCAGCCCATGGGGGATCCCTGCGATGCTTGACGTCACCAAACTGGGAGGGATGGCGGCTCCTATCATGGGTCTCCGGCTGCTGCTGGGGCTCTGACGGTTCACCTCTGGCGGTGGCTGGTCGCGGTGGAGCCCGTTGGGCGGCACGCGACCACCGGAGGACCCGGTGCCCTCCCCTCTCCCTCCCCTGTCGAAGCGGTCGGGCTGCTGCTGCCTGCCGCCGTCCGCGGAGGACTCGGACCTGCCGGCCAGCGCGCCGTGCTTGTTGGGAGAGGGACCGGGCGACCTGACGGTCCCGTCCTGCATGCCGTGGCTCCGCTTCAGCTGCCGGGCGCTCGTTATGAGGAACTCGATCTGGTTGGCTCCCTCGTAGTTGACGCAGCCCCGGCAGACCACCTCGCTGAAGTCCCACACCACGGTCCACGGCATCTTCGGCAGGTCGCACAGGTAGCACCACTGGCGCCTGGAGGAGGAGGAAGGGGACGACATGGCTGCGTGGCTGGCCGCCGACCTGTTGTTAAACCTGAGCGGGTTTCGACGATGCTACTATGCTAGCTAGGAGTTAGCCGCTGGTGCACGCCCTCTTTTCTTCGACTAAATGTCTGCCTGAACAGATCCCACAGCACTTTATAAAAACCTCACATGTTCTAAAGATATCCGCTTAGCTCAAATACTGGAGCCGTTCTCGCGCTTTTTGATGTTTTTGTTTTGTTTACCCACTTCGGCCTACTTCTTCACGGCTGTCACAGGCTTTTCCAACGGTGCTGGAACGTTACGTAACCACGCGCGGTGGATTGTGGGTGTTGGAGTTTACGTCACTGTTGCTACCAACGCTCTCTTTCCCAATAGAACTACAGCTAACACTGACACGGAAGTGAAGCGAATAAAAGGGTCACCGTTGTGTTTTTTTCTGTCAACACGTGTGCAACCCTCAGAGCAATGCGTTGAGGTAGGAACCATTTTACAGCTGTAGTTTAATTGTTTTTTTTTTTTTAGTATAAAAATGCCCAAAGACGTATCATCATCATCATCTTCGTCGAGCGAAGATGAAGCGGAGAATCCGGCGGCCTCGGAGTCGACAGAGACCAGTAAGATCCCATTAAAGGACTCCTCTAAACGGGCGTATTAAAGTGCTGAAATAAGTGATCAGGTTTTAATAAAAATATTTCATGTCTAGAACAAAACAGCGACACGTTGCATTAAAATAAACATCTCCTGCTCAACTCTGCCTGCTTCAAATGTAAACTTTGTGCAGTCAAAGTGATGAAGTCAAAGAAAGATCTCTTTTTTTAAATTAAAATAAAATTTAAAACCTATAACTATGTATACTGGTGCATTTTAAAATACATAGTTTAAGCTATGTTGATACGAAATTTGGGAATGCAGGGATGTACTCAAAGAAAACAAATACTTTAAAGTCAACCAAAAACCATTTGGAAGCTTGAGTCACGTGATTAACCTACATTAGGCTGCTGTAGTTGATTTATACATTAGTTAGATTTTATTAATCGAGTATTTCAATTTTAAAAAAACTTTATTGAACAAATCAGAGCTTAAATATGCATCAATACATCCGTCCCAACCAGCTGACATAACTGCTGTTGATCTATTTATAGTTACTTTGGCTGTTTTTGCAGCTAAAGCACACAAAAATTGTAGTTAGCGTTTGGTTATAAATTCAGCTTGAGACACATTAACCATCTAAATGTTAGAAAAATACACTCCTGATCAAACTCTTAAGACCAGTCAAAGTGCAAGAATTTGCATTTTGCACTGTTGGATCTTAAGAAGGTTCTAAGTAGAGCTTCACAATGTTAAAAGAAGAAATCAGTGCAAGAGACAAGGACTTTTGAGCAGGGAATTTTCTGAAAACTGCATTTACACTCAAACATGATTTTTTCAGCTGATCAAAAGTTTAAGACCATAGCTCAAAAAAACCCGAAAACCCCCCAAAACAGAAATCAAAGTGTCAAAAAAAGGACTCAGTAATGAGGAGCTCCACCACTCTTGTTGATGACTTCAAACAATGGTTTAGGCTTGATGCCAGTGTTTCCAGGAGGCTAGTGGGAACGTTGCTCCAAGTGTTGAAGATGGCTTCATGAAGGGCATCCACTGTCTGGAACTGATGTCCATTTTTGTAAACTTCCTTTGCCATCCGTCCCCAAATGTTCTCAGTTGGGTTTAGATCTGGGGAACATGCAGGATGGTCCAAAACAGTGATGTTATTCTCTTGGAAGAACTTTGTCAGGCGGGCATTGTGAACTGCAGCATTGTCCTGTTGAAAAACCCAATCATTACCACACAGACGAGGGCCCTCAGTCATGAGGGATGCCTGCTGCAACATCTCCAAATATCCAGCTGCTGTTTGACGCCCCTGCACAACCTGAAGCTCCATTGTTCCATTGAAGGAAAACGCACCCCAAATCATGATGGCGCCCCCACCACTGTGCCGTGTAGAAAACATCTCAGGTGGGATCTCCTTGTCATGCCAGTAACGTTGGAAGCCATCAGGACCATCAAGGTTAAATTTTTTTCTCATCAGAGAAGACAACTTTCTTCCACCTTTCAATGTCCCATGTTTGGTGCACCCTTGCAAAGTACAAATGGGCATTTTGTGGTGTTGAAGAAGACGTGGCCTTTGAAGACGTTTTTTGTTTCTGAAGCCCTTCTCTCACAGATGGTCTGATGGTTATTGGGCTGCAGTCAGCACCAGTAATGGRCTTAATTTGGGTAGAGGATCGTCCCATGTCTTGACGGACAGCCAATCGGATCCTGCGGTTCAGAGCTGGTGAAATTTTTTTGGGTCTACCACTTGACTTTTTTGTTCCACAACCCTCAGGATCATTTAAAAAATGCAAAATGACTGTCTTACTGCGTCCAACTTCAGCAGCGATGGCACGTTGTGAGAGGCCTTGCTTATGCAGCTCAACAATCCTACCACGTTCAAAGTCAGTGAGCTTTTTTACTTTTGCCATCAGGAGGTCTTGACAGTGTAAAGACTTGACAGAAAATGACATGGAATCCAGATTTTTGCACAGATTTTGGCTTTTAAAGACTATGATCTTAAACTTTTGATCAGCTGAAAAAATCCTGTTTGAGTGTAAATGCAGTTTTCAGAAAATTCCTGCTCAAAAGTTCTTGTCTCTTGCACTGATTTCTTCTTTTAACATTGTGAAGCTCTACTTAGAACCTTCTTAAGATCCAATAGTGCAAAATGCAAATTCTTGCACTTTTTTGACTGGTCTTAAGATTTTGATCAGGAGTGTATGTGAATGTGGAAATTTGTGAAAAATTCATCTTTACTCTTTCTTTCAGATGTTTTATGATGAAATAATTAACGTTGTTTTTGTCTCCACAGACAATAAGACGACAAAGTTCGAGTGTCCTCAGGATTTTGTGTCGTTCCGCCACGTGCCGTGCCGCAGCACCCTGACAGACAGCCTGAGGAACGGCGAGAATGAGCTGTGGCTCATCAAAGCCCCTCACAACTTCAACCCTGAAAGGTCCGTACGCTCTGTCTCCGCCCCCTGCTTTAAAGGGGTGGAGCCAAATAACTGGCATATAAGTGGGAATGTTGAATTTAGATTTTGTGAAAAATTGTTTTTGACGGCATAGTCTAGTCTCTAGTTTTAAAGTCAGCTTTGTCCCACTTAGTGGGCTTCGTTAGACCTCAGATGTTCACCTGATCAAACATCTAACAGGTGTTTTTATGTCTTCTGGTGATTCTTGCTTTGTATTATTGTTTAGTTTTCATCAGGAGTTCTTAACATTTTTGGCCTCGGGGCCCAATTTGTTGAACATAAAGTGGCACAAGGCCCAGACATTACCAATGTATGGATCAAAAATGATAATTATTCTAAATCTTGGTTTAATTTGTATTGTATTTACATCATAACTTAATTAAATACACTTACAGTTTACAAGTAAAACTCCTGTAAAATAATCACAATACATGATTGACATTTTTTTGCATTGTAACTTGCCCATAACAATTATTAAGTCATCAGACCACTCAGGCTTATCAGCACAAACATAACATTTTTTTAAACAAACAATAACAAAAATAGACAACTCAATAAATAAATTTGTGGTTATACAATAAATACATTTAAATGTTTAATGTAATTGTTTCAAATAAAAAAAACTAAAAGTAAATTTGATAAATTGCAAATGAAAATAAACCTTTTTAAAATATTGTATGGTAGAACCAGAAGCTGCTCTTCATATTAGTGACAAACTGACATTTTTTGACGTGTTACCGATATTTGTGCTTCTAATTTTAATTTAAAATAGGTTTCCATTCTCTGTGGCTAAGGTTCTTCTTCTACGTATTAAAAAAGTTGTGAAACATCTGAGTGACGCACTACTGCTACTAGTGGTGAGAAAGTGCATTGCACGGTATTTAAACAATGCAGTCCCGCAGCCCAAAGTTAAAAACTTGTTTTTTTGAGGCCCTCAAGGTGGCGCTGCTGTCCACGGGTTAAGAATCTCTGGTTTTGATTAAATGATGTACAGTTCTGTTTCTGAACACCAAACTAATTACCTGTCCCTGGTTTTGTCTCCAGTTTCCGTGGCGTTAAGCTTCCTCTTTCCGGTCTTCAGACCCTGAAAGTTCCCTCTCCTGCGGGGACTCAACAGGTCTACAGCGTCCTGGCGTCGAGCCGCTGTTCCTCCGAGCTCCGCCTCCTCACCAGCGACGGCCGGGCTTCGGACGGCGCCACTTTTGGCCCCGAGTTTTCCGGCCTGCTGAACGTGTGCGAGAGTTACGGAGGCGGCGGCGGCGCCAACTGCGCCCCCCGGGTCATCCCTGCCGCCCCGCCGCCCTCCATACCCGCCGGGCTCAAGCAGCGCTTCCACCCCTTCGGCAGCAAGACCCCCACCCTCACCTACGTGGCCGAGGACGAGGCGGACGGCGCCGCCTTCGGGCCCTCGTCCACCACGCTCCGCCCCCTGGTGATGAAAAGGTTCTCGGAGGAGGCGGCCGGCGAGGATGACGAGGATGACGAGGATGACGAGGACGCCAGGAGGAAGAAGAAGAAGAAGAAGAAAGAGAAGCGGATGAAGCTGGAGCAGATGGAGGACATCATCAAAGTGAAGCAGGAACCCAAAGATCCGTTCCAGGAGAGCGAGTCGCCGGCAGAGAAGATTAAAAAGAAGAAGAAGAAGAAGAAGGAGCGGGAGGAGGTGGAGGAGGGGCTGGAGCCCAGCGTGACGGTGAAGGAGGAGGAGGTGCCCGTCAAGTGTGAACCCTCGGACGCTCAATACGATGACTCAGCAGATATCCCAGCAAAGAAGAAGAAGAAGAAAAAGAAAAGAACTGATGAGGACTGATGGACTTCCTTTTTTACTCATTTAGCAGAAAACAGACCAGTTGAGTCGGTTGAACCTGATTAAACTCGTTTAGCGTGTTTAAAAGCTTTAAAAGCAGAGCGAGTACAGCTGCAGGCAGGATGGAAAATACAATTTTAAAGGATGAATTTCTTCGTTTTCTGCCAGTTCCTGTCAACCTGTGGTGGATTGTATGGGATTAAAAACTGTGTTGCTGTGTTTATTTACACAACCTTGTCACAAGATCTGCTGCTTTTTGTTGCTTTGGTCAAAGAGTCGTGTTGTGGAGATACGGCCTGCAGGAAAACAAAATAAAGCCCATTTCTACGGAAAGAAAAGTGTTTTTATTGTTGTCATAAAGTAACATTTTCCTCTGAAGCAGGGATTTCATCCAGAATTTATTCTGAAATCTTAAACAAACTGAAAGTTAGGATTTAAAAAACAAATATTTCTAAAGATAAGTTTAAAATGCGTCAACTGTTGTTTTCCTGTTAATATGTTTTTAGAAATTAAACACTATAAAAGTTTATCTGTGAGGAAA
>NW_013952538.1:1224951-1227493 GCF_001266775.1 Austrofundulus limnaeus
AAATTAAAAAAGACTTGTGGTGAAAAATATAAAAATAATTAAGTATAAACATTTAAGAGACACAAATGCATGTAGAATTAAAAGGAAAAACAAAAAAATGTATTTTAAAAAACGGTAAAATTTAAATTATGTGTTAAAATACATAGACTAATTTATTGAAACTAACCTGGAAAAATAAATATTAAAGTCATTTCAAACAAAAGTTTTCCTTATTTTAATTGGTACATTTTAAATGTATTTATTTAGTGGTTCATTTTTGTATTTATGCTTTTATTTCTAATTATGTCAGTTTCGGTCCTCCATGCAAGAAGCCCGATAATCATCTGTTCATTCATATCAGGTGTGTTGGAGCAGAGAAGCAAGTAAAACATGCAGGGCTGCGGACCTCCAGGACCAGGACTGCCCACCCTGGTCCAACCCAAACAGAATATAAAGCTACAGTATCTCTGCAGCACCAGGAGAGAATAAATTCAACTTTTCTGCATCTTAGAGACTCCAAGTACAACAAAAATGTATTTAACAGACAAAGTAGATTTTGTGTATGTTCCCTTTAAATGCAGTTAATTCTGCTTTTTTTACTGTTTATGTCAGAATGTTTTATTTTTTGTTTAATTTTCCCTTCAAAGCTGAGTGAAGAGACCACCATCCTTCTGCTGTTGTATCATTTCCATGTTTATTGTGTGAAAGTTCTGAAGCATTTTGTTCTGTTTCGACCGTTTATCAAAGCGTTCAGCTCCTTCAGGACCGTCTGGCTCAGACTTTTGTACTTTTTGAAATATTGAGCTTTTTTTGGTCATTTTCGTTCTAAATATGATCATTTTAAATAAAAACAAATGGAGTCGTCTTTAACAGTTGACGAATAAACGCGTAGATTTTGTTTCCATATGAAACCGAACCATCAGGATCTGTTCCTGCAGTCAGTAAATCTGACCTGCAGCAGAGGAGTGAGCCGTTCAGACGGGAAGATGGCGCCACAGACCAGAACGTGGGCCGGGCCGGGAGCTTCAGCGCCTCCTCTGAATATCTGTAGATATTTTTTATTGATTTTAATCAATGAAAAGATTTTTGTTTTTGTTTTTGCAGGTTTAAAAGCACAAAGCAAAGATCTGGAAGTGTTTGTTTTCCAGGCGGCGGTGAATCGACATCTTTGTGACACTGAGGTGAAAAATTTCAGTCTGGGTTCTGCCTCCCCCCTCTCCCCCTCTCCCTGCTCTGCACTGGAGTGTGGTCCTGCCTCTTAATGAGCTCAGGCACCTCTGATGCTGTCACAGACCCCCCCACCCAGCAGGCTGCAGGGCCCGTGCATCAGAAGGACGTTTCCCCTTTAAAGCTTCCATCAGGCCTGAAATCCAACAAACCAAAGAGAATAGAAAACAGTTTTCCACAGTGACGTGTTGTTTTTGTGTGTTTTTGCTGCAGTGAAGCCGTGCAGCAGTGAGCCACAGATGTCAGGCTGAGGAGAACGAGGCTCTCTGTGAGGCTGAACCCGAACCAGCTCTCTGTGGATCCTCACAGGTACGTTCAGGTCGCAGCTTTCAGGCTCGACGGCGACCCGACTGCACGGGCTTAAAGTTTCTGCACCAACAAACAGATTATTCATATTTAATCCCTTTAAAGAGCAGAAGTTCTTCTTTTTAAACATTTTTCACCCGTTTCTTCACACTCAGTCTGCGGCACTTTGTCTTTTTTATGCAGGAGATAAGAAATGTAATATTTTAGCTGCAGGTAAAGGTGGGAAATCATGATTTTACACTGTAAAAAATGTCCGTCTAAACAAGTTTAACAATCTTAGATTGAACTTATTCTTACTGCGCTGGCAGATTAGTTCACTTCATTTGAGAAAATTCAGATTATAATCAAATATTCCACGTTGGGTTTGATATTTTTCCATGTCTGTCAGCAAAATATCTGGACAGATCTGAATGAAACCTGCAGGATTTTAGCAGAACACATAAATGTTTATTATTCTGTAGGAAGCTCATAATGAAAAATGGGAACAGCTCCACACGTAGTGCTTAAAACCCTATTTGTCTGTTAGTAAAATATCTCATGAACCATAACGTGTTTTATGGTGAACCCATAAATGGCCGCCACAGATAACAGCTGTGGATTTTACAAACACAGCAGCCGACAGTTGTTCTAAAATAATGAGATTTTTCAGTGGTTTTCACCTCTTCAGCAGCAGGTGCTGAATTTGTTTGTGTTAGATTTTCATCTTTTCATTAAATGCATCAAATTGAGAAGAAAAGCAACACAGATCCAGTGCAGAGTTCTGTATCTGCAGTCTGAGCTGCAGTTTGTTTGTAGAGAATACATTTTTTTACTTAATAAAACCAAAATATTAAACAAAAAGAAGTTTTATTTTTGTCACAATGAAATGAATAAAAACCATAAATCCTGATGAATTACTAATAAATGTTTGGTGAAAATGTAACGACTGAACAGAAGCTGAGCCTTTAAGCAGAAACAACTTGTTTGTAGCATTTTAAAGAGGCAATATCATGTAAAATCAACTTTTTTTAGTTTTATATCATGTTATAAT
>NW_013952538.1:1227757-1234170 GCF_001266775.1 Austrofundulus limnaeus
CCCCTGAGCACGGCCCCACCCCCGCGCTGAATGGGGCGAGACAGAAGCGGAAGGTGGTTCTTAAAGAGACAGAGGACTATTTCAAGGGCGTTTAGAAGAGGAAGTGATGAGAAGATAAGTTTATTTTCTATTTAAACATAAAAACAGCATTTTAATAACAGCTAAAGGTGACATAGATACTTTATTATGGTATAGTATTTAAATATATGCCTGAGAAACACATAATATTGGCCCTTTACGTCTTTTCTGCATCAGTAGAGTTTTGTGCCAGTGAAACATCAGGTGCAGCCCCCCGTCAGGACCAAAACTGAGGTCGGCTGCGGACCCTCACACCGGCTGCCCTGAAAGCTTTCAGCACATGAACCAAACTCTGAGCGCTCTGTTGGTCTCTGCACTTTAAACCGTCTTCTTCTGTCTGCTTTTAATTAAGCGAGGAGAGGGTTTGAAGGGGCGCGGGGACGCCGGCTGCAGCTCTGATGTGGGATTTGGTCAGAGATGCAGTCTCTTAGCAACGGCAGCTGCAGGTTTGTCTCCGCCGTGGTCACGTCTCGGTTCAGCAGCTCAGGGGTCCAGAAGTGGTCCGAGCAGCTTCAGTTAGGGTCCAGAGGAGAGAAAACAGATGTTTTATCAGCCGATACTGCTGCTTATAGATTAGAGAAGTCTGTTCATCACATTTCGTATTTAATGATAAACCTGTGAAACAACTGAGTGAACGTTTGAAAAATAAAACACAAAATAAAAGCGTTTATGGAAACTTTAGCTTTTTACAGAATCTGAAGAAAACAAGCTGAGACACTTTTTGTTTTCCAATCTGTAACAAAGTTTAAGTTAATTTAAATGTTCATGAAAAGAATAAAACCTCTTTGATGTGGCAGAGTGGACAAAGAGCTGTTTTTTTCCTATCACTTCAGTAGAAAAAAGGACTCATTAGTTTCTTAATTTCTTCAAAAAATACAAATAAAAAATCACTGATGATGAAGAAATTAAGAAACTAATATTAAGTTCTTTTTTCTACTGACAAAGAGCTGTTTGACCAGAGAAGTCTGAATGTTTTCATTAATCAGATGAAAGGGTTTTGTTTATATTGAGTGCATACCCACGTTTGAGAATTAAATGTCAATAGAAAGCAGATGAAACTCTTTCAATCTGCAGCATTTGATGTTGTTCATTTAGCAGGAAAACTGAAAAGTTTTCATGAGATTTAGGAGGATTTTATTTGAAGATTAAACCAGGAATTCAGAAAATTTTAAATTGGTCTAAAACAAAAAAGTTAATGGAAGTGTTTATATTCCAGTCACGTGACAAGGCCCTCACTGGTTTTTCTACAATAATTAATACTTAAAAGTGGACGTCGATGCTTTCTCCCAACTTTTGTCATCATTCAGCAGGTGATGCTGAGCAGCAGACTGTAACAAGTGTTACAGACCAGCTGATGTCAAACTACTGAAATTGGAAAAAATAAAAATAAAAAGATCCACATGGCTTTAAATAAACTGACAAACACTAAAACTAAGGATATTCAGTCTATAATGTCAGTTAGTTTTAGTTAGTTTTGAAAAAAGATACAGTTTTACTTAGTTATTGTTTTTGAATTTTATTACAGTTTTATTTATTTTACTTAACTAAAATGTTTTTTTTTTTCAATTTCAGTCTTTGTTATTTAGTTAGTTTTAGTGAACTATAATAACCCCGGTTCACAGAAACAGAACAGAACCTCGCTGCAGAGTTCAGGGGTCTCATTTATAAAGGATTGCATGGAAACCAAACTAAAAGTGAACGTACGGCTAAAAGGCGGAAATGGCGTACGCAAAAAAAAAAATTCAGATTTATAAAACCGTACGTACGTTTCTGCGCGTCTTTCCTTTATAAATCACAACCTTGGCGTGAAAACTGGCGTACGCAAGTTTCTGGGCTCAAATTGTGCGCACGCCAGTTTTATAAATCCGACCCCAGGACCTTTGGACTGCCAGGACCTGCAGGACCTGCAGGTCCTGGAAGATGTGTCGTGGCTCCAGCCTACATGTCCACATGAACACGTTACATGAGCCAGACGTGCAGCCGTGTCGGCCTGCAGATGTGTTCCTGTGGACTGTGATGGCTGCTCTGGAGGGAAACCAGGATGAATAATAAATGCAGTCTGAAGTTTGGGTCTAACGTGTGTGGACTACTGAGCAGCACCGAGGCCTTGCTGCTGCCCGCCTCAGCTGGTGCCAGTGATGTGGGGGGGGGGGGGACCATTCCTCCCCTCTCTCTGCAGTGATCCGTCTCTCTTTTCTCCTCGTTCTTTTTCAACCAGCGCGCCTCGCTCCAGCCAGCCTGCGGCAATGTGAGCGCCGCCATGGAAACGAGGACTGCCGAGGACCGCAGTGATGGAGGGAGAAAGTTGGGGAGGGGGGGCTCATCAGTGTCTTTAGAGTCCCCGCCCCCCACCACTCTTTTAGGCTGAAAACATCACAAACAGCTCAAGTTTAAAGAAACTGCAGCAGAGGAGCTGAAACTCCACCATCGCCTCTCCGTTGCCTCATTTTGATGTTTGTCATCAAATCCATGAATCTGAGGCGACAAACCTGCTGCCTGAACACAAACTGAGCCGAGGCTACCTCAGGCTGTGCTTTAAAGGCGCTCACAGAGAGTTGTTGTTTTGATGAAACGGGTAAACAACAGCATCAACTCGGTTAGCTCATGGTTTTTGAATAAGTTGAACAAAAAGATCCAGAACTGATAAAAATTAAAGGAGTATCCGTCCACATTCAAATCAACACTGGGTTTGTTTATTATGAGGGAAAGACATGATACAAAGCTCAAAGAAATCCATTTAGCAAACCCCCCACCCACACCCCACCCCTTCAAATAATAAAACGTGAATGTGTTTAACTTGTTAAAGAGCAATGGAACACCTCGTTCTTTATTTACTTTCATTTCACTTTAAACCGTCCTGCACGATTTCTACAGAAACATATTTAATCATCAGGATGTCAAGATGGTCGTCTAGACCAGAGGCTCTCAGACTGGGGTCCGCAAAAAATTACAATAAGTTGTTGATTTTGTATTTTATTTAAAAAAAATCCATAAATTGTGGAGCAATATACAAATCAACCAAATATACTAAAACAAACAAAAATATATAATTAGTCCCATAACATTTAGGGGTTAAAATGGCAGTAAATGATTAGATCATTCATGAAAATAAGGTTTGTGAGGGGGTCCCTGGAAATTTTCCACACTTGTAAGGGACTCAAAACATTTCAGGACCCCTAGTCTAGACCCTCCTCTTTTGATTGACACCTCGTTTGACCAACTGAGTTCATCTATTGGCTCTCCAGAGCCCAAAATGTGTGACAAAGCTCCTCGTGTCCCGCCCACGTGTGTTAGATTGACTGTAGAATCAACCAATCAGCTCTGAGCTTTATTCGCACCCACTGCTGTAGCCAATCACCTTACCTTTTGGGGGTGGCAACCTTGTGTTATCCACAACAACAGACATGGAAAACATGGATTTTAAAGCATTTTTCTGGAAAGTTAGCTGAATAAACAGGCTGTTAAAAATGAAATATATTTGTTACGAAGTGTTCTGAGTGCTTCAAGACAAGGAAGAGTGATTTTTGTGGGCAGGAAAAGTAATAAAAGGAAGGGATGTACCACTTCCGGTCGGCCATTTTGAATTGTTTGATACATCAGAAATTGAGGAGAAATGCATCAAAAGTAAGTGAAAAACATTTATTTTTTGCTGCTGGTGGTTTTATAAGCTGTTTGGATTGTAATGCTTTGAAAATAGTAAGGATATATTTGTTTTTATTGTGTTTTGACTGATTGTTGGTGGAGATTTGCTGAATGTCTTCAAGCTTGGATTAATATAGCTGAATATTAACATGTTTTTGTATTCTAATCATGTTGTGAGTAAATATAGATGGTAGAATATGATTTGTGGTATTTTTTGTCTTTCATATGAGCCGTCAGTGAAGTCTCTGTGTGGAAGCATTTAGAAATCACAGTGTTTAGGAAAAACGTGTCCAGTTTGGACACACTGTGTTAGGACATGTGTCCAGTTAAGCAATGGGACATGCTGGATTGTATTATGTCTCAAATATACCAAATTTGAACTGGTAATAGTTGGGAATTAATGTTTTAGCCCATTTTTTCAACACCTATTTCCTTTCATGTTCCGTGACACTTTAAAAATAAAAATATAGGGAGGAAAAAATATCTTGATTTTTGTGTATTTTAACTTCAGTAATAAAATACTGGTTATGGTTACAAACAATACGACTGCTGAAATTAAAAATTCTGATTAATAGCTTTAAAAAGAGACAAAGCTTGTGAGTTTAGTCTAAAGGCTTCAGGAGCTGAACTTCATTTAATTTATTTGTTTTTTAAGGCATTTTATGTGTAAAATACAAAGTTTTCTGCTTTTCTCAGTTTGTTTTTCTGCAGCTTCTGCTCAGACTGACACCGATCAATAACTGATAGATGAAGGCTGTCTGAATGAAGTGACAGGTTTTTTTTGAGAGAGAGAGAGAGAGAGAGAGAGAGAGAGAGAGAGAGAGAGAGAGAGAGAGAGAAGCTGCTGCACCAGCTTGATTGCATACTAATGTTTTTCTGTGACACATCTTTCCTTCCTCCTCCTCCTCCTCCTCCATCATGTGTGGCAGTCATATGGTACAGAGCTGCAGCGGGTCCAACCCAGCACCTCTGCAGAGACAAATTCAATCATCACACGAGGACAGAACATTTCTACAAACGGCAGCAGATGGTGTAAAGCAGAGGTCTCCAACCAGCAGCTCTGGAGATAAAGGTTGAAGACCCCCGGTTTACACCATCGCACGCCGTCAACAGACACGCTGTTATTTGCTCTGATCTCAGTTTTTACTGAAAGTAATCAAATTCTTGTAATTATTGAAGGTTCTTGAAATAAGAAAAAAATTGAGTCAAATCAAGTATTTCAACAATCTTACCAAGTAAAATGTTCTTACTCCACTGGCAGAAATTTTGACTTAATTTGAGTCAAATTTTCAGACTAACAAGACAAATAATCTTACACATTCTGAAAACAAGATGATTATTCTTACACAATCAGTTCTTGTTTAGTAAATCAGTCTCAAAACAAGATCAAAAAGATTTTTTTGGCTGATATAAGATTTTAAAACTTGGTTAGGTGGACAGTTTTTGCAGTGTAACTGAAGCAGGGAGCCATGTCAGAGTTCTTGTCATTTATTTATGGTATCGAAAACAGACCCAAGTGTGTTTGTGCGTATATGTAAATAATTTATGTGTTTGTGTAATGTCTGTAAATATCAGTTATCGGCCATAACGGCAATAATTATATCGATTTCGGCTGAAATTTCCACATTGGTGCGTTCCGGGACAGAAGCGGAAGGTGGTTCTTAAAGAGACAGAGGCCAATTTCAAGGTGTTTACAAACAGATATGATGAGAAGACAAGTTTATTTTCTATTTAAACATAAAAACAACATTTTAATAACTACCAAAGGTGACATATATACTTTATTATGGTATAGTATTTAAATGTATGCCTGAGAAACACATAATATTGGCCCTTTAAGCTATAAGACTTAAAAAATGTATAAAAACTGCTCAAATGTGTACACACCTACTGGTGACCCACAGCACAAAGCTGTTAAAGCTGTTTTTTTGTTTTGTGTGTTTGAGATGTTGAACGTTTGTTGTTTTTTTTTCCAAGCAGAGATTAGCTGTTATGGATTTAAGGATTTTCAGCTCCAGTGATTTTTCCTTTTTTCTTTTTGTCTTTTCTGCTGCAGCAAAACCTTTAAAACAACAAGTGACAAGAGAGGAAACATGCTCCTTTTTTTGATTGTTTTTGTTCAAAACTCCACAAACATCTCCGCCTTACACAGCTCTATTCTTCTTCTTCTTCTTCCTGTTTTTTTTTTTTTATTTTTCAGCAGAAAGTGACTGTTTTCAGCCGCTGACGGACAGACAGTCAGACGTGTGTCGGTCGGTGTGATAGGCTGCACACAGAATCTGTTGCTAGGCTTCGCTGTGAACAAACCAGTCAAGTCTGACATATGTTATCAAAGCAGCCCTCTTAGCAGCTTGCAGCAGTTGCCATGGAAACCCCAATGCCATTTCCCCCCATTGTTTGGACCGCTCGATATCCTGAAAGCCTTTTTTTTTTTACTGCTCTGTGTGTTAAAGCCTTGAGGAGCAGAGGGGTTTGGTGCAGTTTGTTCGTGTGTGCAGAGTCGCAGTTTGTGCATAGATTTTGTGTGTCTGTGTGTGTGTGTGTGTGTGTGTGTGTGTGTGTGAGCAGGTCATTCTCAGTAGGAGGCGGCAACAGAGGAGCTCCTTCACTTGACCTTCACGGCAGATGCAGACTTAAAGTGTGTGTGTGTGTGTGTGTGTGTGTGTGTGTGTGTGTGTGTGTGTGTGTGTGTG
>NW_013952538.1:1234180-1235549 GCF_001266775.1 Austrofundulus limnaeus
GTGTGTGTGTGTGTGTGTGTGTGTGTGTGTGTGTGTGTGTAAAGTGGAAGCAAAGACAACCATTAACAAACAAATTGAATGCAGTCCTCTGGATTTATTAATTTAAAATGATCACAGATCAAAGGCTTTAAATTCCTTAAAGGATTAAATCAATAAAATAGGAGAAAAGTAGAAAAAAAAAGTACAGGTTTGGATGAAAACATCAGCTTCAAAGTCTAAGAAAACCTGCATGTTACAGTGTGAGCAACAGATCTCGACCTGAATGTTTCAGCTGCACAGAGTCAGATTAAAAAAAGGAGACAAACAGGCACAGAGCAGATTAACAGTATTTCTGTCTGAATTCTCTGACCTCCATCTTTCTCTGTGCTCTGCTGAGAAACCCTGCTGGTCCCTGTAATCCAGAGCAGGACTGCATGTGCTCCGTGGGTTATATAACTCTGAGAAATGGGTCAGCAGGATGGTAATGGTGTCACTTCTTTCCTCCGTTTTCTGCTCCTCGCTTCATTTTCAGAGGTTTTATTGGCCGAATGTTTGGGGACCATGTGAAACAGTTTGTTCTGTAAAGATAAGCAGGTTCATTTAAACCATATCTTAAAGGAGAGGCAGCGTTTTCTTCTTACCTCTTCTAATAATAATAATAATAATAATAATAATAATAATAATAGCGTCTCTTTGTGTCCCAGCTGTCCATGCAGAACCCTCCGCTGCGTCTCCAGGTCGTCACTTTTCACACAACAAACTACGTCTGGTTGACCTTTGACCCGAACCACTAGCAGCTCAGTCTGTAGCGACATAATTTCATTGTCCTCCAGCTCTGTGCTGCCAGCTGTCTCTGCAGGGACACTTTGAACAGAAACAGAGACTTCAGACCTGGACTGTGATCTGGTGCTGGACCAGGTGGGGGAAAAAAACAAGATAATTAAAAACTTTTAAATTTTAATCTTATAAATTCATGTCAGTTAATAGTTAATCAGCACCCAGTTAGACTGACGGTTGTCAAATTAATGGATTTATATTCCTAATGAAAATGAGATTTTAGCTTCTATATGTACTATAGCTACCTTTTAGCTACTGTTCTGCTCCTTTTGGCTACAGATTTTTGTCTTTTAGCTAGTGCCTATTCCAATTATGTACTGATTTGCTTTTAGCTACCACTCAGCTGATGTTAGGTTTTACCTACAGTTTTACCCTTTTACTTCTCTGCTGCTTTAGGTACTGTTTTGTTGATTTCAGCTAATGATTTTCTCCTTTTAGCTACCATTTTCACATTTTTTGCTACATATTTCATTTATACAGCGGGTAAAATAAGTATTGAACACGTCATCATTTTTCTCAGTAAATATATTACTAGAGGTGCTAATGACATGAA
>NW_013952538.1:1236108-1237542 GCF_001266775.1 Austrofundulus limnaeus
ATTGTGTCACTTCACTTTGCACAGACAAATATTAGAGTAATGAGGAAAACCTTGGTAAAATTTACTCTCATAACTTATTATGAGAAGATGTAAGGTGAGCTATTTGCATAAGTAACTCATCCCTTACATATGGTGGCACGTACGAGTCCCATTCATGAATGGGGAACTCTATTTTAAATATTTTTCTCATGAAAAAATATCTCTGTGCATCGATAAGTAGTAAAAAAAATAGTACTTACTCATGTTGGCAAAAAGAATGAGGTATAAGACCATTTTATGACTGAGATGTTCAGATTATTGCAAAAGCTGCAGAATTTGTGGTTATTCTGTCATTTTGAGTCGTAAAACAAGGTTTTAACATTGAAGCTGATGAAAAACAAGCATTTCACGGCTTATAAAGGTAATGACGTCACTTCCGAAAGGAAAATATATYCTCCGCTCTTATAAATAGCGAAACGCWATTTTATCGATAAGATCTAATCTGTGAACGCAGTTTTCATCTTATTTTCGTATTTCCGCTAACATTTATGAGTGTAAGCACTCATAAATTAATAAAAGTGTAGCGAATTACCCTATGAAATTAGGACCAACCTAACCTTCACAAAATAATCCAGCAAGATCTTGCAAAATGAAATCAGGAAATAATGAAATACCCCTCTGATCATGAAGTGAAAAATGAAAACTTGTGACCTGGTCAGATTTCTCAAAATAAAGTAATTTATTTTAGATATATGAACAGAATAAACATACAAACATTTCTTAAAAATATTATATGAATAAATGACACAAGTTATATATTTTTGGCATAAAAATTCCACTCAGAGTTGACACAAACAGTAAATTTCAGGTGTTGTAATTTACTGGCAAGCTACTTGACTAAGTTTTTAAGTAAATAAGAGAATAAAAGGTAATAAAAGGTTTAAGCTTTAAGAAAAAGGAGGAAAAGAAGATTAGTGAATTTGTTCATTGTTCTTTAAGTGTATACCAGACCAGCACATCAGCATCAGGACAGACATTTCCGTGGCTAGACTTCCTTCGACGTTTATCTCAGTAAACACTTTGTCTACCTTTTGATGTCTTGACAAAGACCACAGGCAGGTGGACGGTTTTGAGAGAGTCGGCATACCAGTCCGCCAAATGGATAACGTCTCCTTGACAGCTCGGAGGGAGATGCCTCTCGCCTCCCCACAACTAGCCTCAGCGGCTCCAGGCTGGCCGTCTCAGTCAGGTGCTTCTCAGCGGCAAAACTAGGTTAGTAACTTCCATCCAGACAGGCAGGTGTCCAGCGGACACCTGAGAGAGAAACTCCGACAGAATCATCCGCTCACCAACCAGATGAACAACGAACAACTACCAACTGTTAACTGTTCTGAACAGAAAAAATTAGTTTTGAGAGGAGGGAAAAAGAGAGAAGAGGTGAGAAAGTAAATAATC
>NW_013952538.1:1239521-1240849 GCF_001266775.1 Austrofundulus limnaeus
GACAAATATAAGATAAATATGGATTTCTTGAAAATGCATGCCAACACTTTTTTACTATTGTTTCATCATTTGCTTAATTTATGTATTGTGCAGTCTATTTTCCCTGATACCTGGAAGTTTGCTCAGATTACTCCCATTTTTAAATCTGGTGATCCAACAGAAGTTTCAAACTACGGCCAATTTCTGTTCTTCCTATTTTTTTAAGTTACTTGAAAAAACATTATTTAATCAACTACTTCAGCATCTAGAAGCTAATAATATGCTAAGCAATAGCCAACATGGTTTCCGCACGTCAAGGTCAACCATGTCTGCATTAATTTTATTCACTGAACAAATATGTGCTGCATTGAACAAAGGTCAAGGAACTGGTGCTGTATATATTGATTTACGTAAAGCGTTTGACACAGTTGATCATTATACTCTCTTACAAAAGTTGATTKMTYTTCAACTTTCATCATCTGCAATACAAATGTTTTCCTCTTATTTGACTGATAGGTGTCAGTTTGCGAAACATGGAAGCTCTGTGTCCGGGTCTCTGACCTGTTCCGTGGGAGTTCCGCAGGGTAGCATACTGGGCCCATTGCTTTTCCTATTATACATAAATGACCTTCCAAATATATTGAAGTATTCAAATGTTTTAATGTATGCTGATGATACTGTTCTTTTTTGTCTGATTTCAATATTGAATCTATTAATAGTCAGTTACAAGCAGATCTTCAGACATTTCATGGTTGGCTTCAAGATAATCTTTTGTCAATTAATGTTAAAAAAAACTGTGTGCATGGCTTCAAGATGATCTTTTGTCAATTAATGTTAAAAAAAACTGTGTGCATGTATTTTTCCTCACCCTGGAGACATTTCAATATAACAAATCAACTCACTTTTTTAAACAAACCCCTTGACATTTTCACTACCTACAAATATCTTGGAATTACTTTGGATTCTCATTTGACTTATTGTGATCATGTACAACTCTTAACCACTAAGTTGAAACAGAAATTATACGTTCATTCAAAAATTTGATCCAATCTGACATCTTCTGCTTCAAATATCTATCTTCATGCCATTATACTCTCAACCATGTCGTGCTGTTTACCTGTTTGGTTTTTTACAACAAATGAAATCTTAGAACCCATAGTTAGGCTCTACAACAGGGCCTACAAAATTCATAAAAAACTTCCTGGTTGGACTCATCACTGTACAGTTCTTTCATTGTCTGATGCCTTGACTTTTCAGAATTATGTTTTGTATAGACTTTTAAAAACTGTTACGGCCAGAGGTCGTTCTTCTATGTTTATACTAAAGCATGGAATGACATTCCTCAAAAC
>NW_013952538.1:1241637-1244374 GCF_001266775.1 Austrofundulus limnaeus
TCTTAGAACCCATAGTTAGGCTCTACAACAGGGCCTACAAAATTCATAAAAAACTTCCTGGTTGGACTCATCATTGTACAGTTCTTTCATTGTCTGATGCCTTGACCTTTCAGAATTAGAAATTTAGACATCTCATATTTAGACATCCTATTTTGCAAATGCTGCCTTCCTGAAATTTGGTATGATAGTTTGTCTTTGTGTCTATGGTGTAATAATAATGATGTGATAGTGATGCTGTAATTCTGAGTGTTTTATGTGCTGCAGAACAGCAATTATGCTGAGTCAGGCTTGATTTTTAATAATCTTTTCCTGTTAAAATCAATAAATCAAATCAAATCAATTTCTAGCTAACTGGGAAAAGTTATATTTACTAAGTTTATGTATGACCATGTCATGATTCATAGTATCAAAGGCTTTTTTCAAATCTAGGAACACTGCACCAACCACCCTACCATCATCTAAGGATCTTCTAATATTATCTATAAGGTAAGAAGTTGCCAATTCTGTTGAATAACCAGAACGAAACCCAAACTGGACAGGACAAAGAAGCTGATTTTTTTCCAAATAACTAGTAAGCTGCTCAACTATTGCTTTTTCAATCACTTTGGATGTTATTGGTAAGATCATTATTGGTCTATAGTTACTGACTTGCTCAGAATCTCCAGATTTCAGAATTGGAGAAATGAGTCCTTTTTTGAAGGTGTGAGGAAACTGCCCTTTTGCAAATGATAAGTTTATTAAGTTATAGGGTTCAACAAAACAGTATGTCTCTTTATAAATTCTGTATCTATCCCAAAAAGGTCTTTAGATTTTGATGTTTTCAGTTGATTAATTATATGTTGAGTTTTACAAATATTGATCTTGTTAAGAGTAAAAGGAACAGTTGTATCAGTAACTGGACTCTGTTGGAATTATGGGATTAAAGTTTTTTGCTAATTCTTCTACTGATTTAATGAAATAATCATTAAATACATTTGCCATTTTTGTACCGTCAGTTATTATGTGTCCCTTTATGTTCAGTTGAGTTAACCTTTTTTTCTGGTTTACCTCTTTTTTTGTAAGTTTGTTGATATGTGACCAGAGAGAAGAACTCCGGCCTCCTGATTGGGAAATCAGTTCAGTAAAATATGCTGCTTTTGCTTTTCTTAAACAACTAACAACTTTGTTTCTAAGACCTTTAAAAATGAGCATCTCTGTGTTCAGCTTAGTAATCAGAAATCTTTTCAATGCAAAGTCCCTCATAACAAGTCCTTCATAACGGATGAGTGTGGCTGTCTAATGTTGATTTTTTTTTTAGATTCACCATGTTGTGGAATGACAGAATATTTACACCAACACACTTTGTAGGACTTTCATCAGCACTTTCATGAGAAATGTGCTCAGGTTTCATGTTGTCTAAAACCTAAATGACTCAGAAGGATTGTGACTGTGTACACTGTCAGTTCATTATTGACACATGCCTATTTGATAAGGGTTAGTCCCAACCACACTGAGACTAACCCTTATCACACACACTGAGTGTTGGAAGTTTGTCTTTAAGGCCTTACCCACAGCTCCCTTGTTTGCCAGGACCAAGTCTGGGCTGTCTTTCTTCTTCTTCTTCACTTTCAGGCCAAATATCTTCTTCTTTCTGCGGGCAGAGAAAGTTATTTGTCCATTAGCTTCTGCAATCGTGATGAATGTGGGGGAAAGTGGATTTTATGCACAGTGGGTTGCAAAAATATTCTTCCCCCTTCTAAATATGTGCCAAGTTCTGAGAAGCTCAGCCTTGTAGATCGTTATGAAAATGGCAATTATGCACTTTTTGGGACACATTTAAGGTTGCCAAGCTGCCCTGAATATGCCCTTTGGTGTCTAGCAGCTGATAAAGGGCACATTAAAGTCATAAGAGGGGCTGATGTTTAGAGGATACTAGAGAGCCAATTTGCCACCTGCACATCTGGATCTTTATGCCTCCCCATATTTACACTAGTTTAGTATTACTGCCACATTTCACCACACCAGTGGCTGTCTGACAACTTGCTTCTCTTAAACCTCAGCAAGACAGACCTTGATCCTGGCCCCTGATAATATAACCCRTAAGATAAAAGAAGATCTCGGCTCCTTGAGTTCAACTATCCAGCAGAATGTGCGCAACCTGGGAGTAAATCTTGACTCAGATCTGTCTCTAGATAAACACATAAAGAATCTGGTTTCCACATGCTACTTTCAGCTTCGGAATATCTCTAAACTCCGACCCCTGCTGTCTACTTCAGACTAGGAAATGAAAATTCACGCCTTCATTTCTAGCTACATAAACTATTGTAAAAGCTTGTTCACCTGCCTAAACCACAAACAGTTAAATCGCCTTCAGCTTCTCCAAAACTCGGCAGCAAGACTCCTAACTAGTCCAATAGTCCAAAGTGAGCAGATTCATTACACTTTATACCAATTATTTCTTTCATACAGCCAAGTTTATTCTCTGGAAGAAATAAAGCTGATTAGTTTGTACTGTATATCAGCAGAGAAGATCTCAGTTTTGTCCCCATTTTGGAGTGCACCAAATCTCACACTAAACTGAAAAACAATCCAGAGATTAATCAAACAAGAAAAAAAACCTGCTTTCATTTGGAAGTTTTCTTTTCATGAAATTCGGCTTTTTTCTCTTCAGTCTTTTAAAATGTCAAAGTTATATGGATGCTAAACTAACTTAAGCAAAAACATTGAGACGTTTATTTTCTAAACATGATGTCCCAGT
>NW_013952538.1:1245380-1246750 GCF_001266775.1 Austrofundulus limnaeus
ATACAGTATAAAGTGTAACAAATGAAGTCTAGAGACCAGTTTACAGATGAAAAACTATGAGGGGTGCCACTAAAAATGCTTGTCAGGCTCCAGTTTTATCATTTTAATTCGGGAAAAGTTTGAGTCAGCTGGTAACATAAATTTAGTCATGATGTAGGAAAGTTTTTTGCAGAGTTGAACTTTAACATAATTTCTACGTAATTTCTCATCAAAGATTAGAGCTCTTCCCTTAATATTTTTTTTAATTTTGAAAATTTGTTGGGTTTTTTTGTCTGAAAGATGGATTTAATTAGTAGGTTTGACCTGTTTTTGATCTCAGAAATAGTTTTATTCTGTATATTTACCAGTTATTTGATACTGGAT
This sequence comes from Austrofundulus limnaeus, assembly GCF_001266775.1. Classification (NCBI taxonomy): domain Eukaryota; kingdom Metazoa; phylum Chordata; class Actinopteri; order Cyprinodontiformes; family Rivulidae; genus Austrofundulus; species Austrofundulus limnaeus. The sequence continues at coordinate 1,245,744 of NW_013952538.1, forward strand.
GCTGCAGACTAAGCTGCCAGAATAGTGAGTTACATAAAACAAAAAATATCAGACAGCTCACCTTTGCAAAGAGGCAGGATCTTCAGAAGGATCCATGTTCCCAAAATCCCAAAAGTTCAAGTTTTCTACAAATAAGCTCCAGGAAGGTCCTTCATTAAAAAAAATAAAATAAAAACTAGCAGCATATATGTTAGTTTCTTCAGCTCCCCTGTAAAGTTTGGTTTCTTCAGACCAACGCTGAACCAGGATGTTCAATGATCAGTCATCAGTTTTCACAGCAGAACTGAACCACAGTCTTATAAGGTTCGTTTTGTTAGAAGTTCCTGTTTTAGTTGTCAGACTTTCATCAGACCAAAAGAAAAACACCTTTCACTCTCATACTCGAATGAATGAAGAAAGCTCTGAGCTTTAAATATACCAGCCTCCTAATCCTCAGCTTCACGCTATCAAAACATTTCTCTGTTTAACAACTTGTGGTTTCAGTCTCTCACCACCTCGTTGTGTTCATTTGTGGTTTATGTTAAAGATCCAGACCTCCTGCTGATCATCTGTCAGTAATGCTTCAAGCTGTTTCTAGGACTTACGTTTATTAGCTTAGATTTTAAATGACAGAAAACAGACACAACAAACGATGCACATCCGTCCATTCCTCCAACTATTATCTTTATCTTGTTCTGGAGTTGGGTCGTAGGACGAGCTTAAGCAGGGAGGCCCAGGCATTTCTTCAGCTCTTTTGGAAAGATTCTAAGTAATGCTGTCAAATGATTAATATTTTAAATCTGATTAATCCCAAAGTAGCTGTGAATTAATCATGATTAATCTTAAATTTAATATACATTTCTATTGCATATTGATAAAATAAATTACTTGAGTTATTAATTAGTTTTTAATGTTTTTATTTAGATGCTTAGACAAGAATTTTTGAATATAAAACAGAACCTAAAAAATGCTCCAAACATATTTGAGTCAGTTAAATTTTGTGCAGAATAATGAGGTTAAATCAAGAA
>NW_013952538.1:1253686-1255010 GCF_001266775.1 Austrofundulus limnaeus
CAGCTAAAGGTGACATAGATACTTTATTATGGTATAGTATTTAAATATATGTCTGAGAAACACATAATATTGCCCCTTTTTAACTGAAAGCTGACACATCACACTAACAGAAGAATTAAAAAACTAAAAATATCAAATAAATCAAAACCTTTGGAAACAACCTCTCCTCTTACTTTTACAAATAAACAAGCCATGAATAAAATCCTAGACATGTTTGTCTTGCTATCACTGCTATAGCTTTCAACCCCCACTCCCAGGAAGCACAGAGCACAACCACGCCTCCACAGACTTCAGTTATTTTACCTTAAAATTTGCTCTTCAAAATTGGACATTAATATTTTAACTTGTTATATATCCTACATAAAACACTGTAGAAAACTAAAACTTCATGTTAGACCATCAATTTTTTTAAGATTTGAGTTTTTGTTTTCACATAGCGACTGTATGAGGCTCACCTTTCTGTCTGTGTTTCTGTCTGCATTTTCCTAACTTTGTAGACAGGTAGTGGGACACATTTGTGTGGTAACCATTGTAACAGTCATTACCCTCTTGCAGCAGCTTTAATGATTCATTTGATTTTGGTCCTTAAATTTCTTACACTATTTGTTCATCAAAATGCCTGTGTATTTTTTCTTTTTTTCTTTTTATTAAATTTTTTACAAAGTCATGTTGGAATTTTGGGCAGAAGCTGCTTTGGCACATTTCATCATTTCTCCCAAAGTGTTTCTAGTTATTTACATCCCATCTTCACCTTTTCTGCTGATCAAACAGATTAAGTTCAAGGTAAAACAATGGGTTTAAGTTGCTTACCTTGGCTTGGAATCCATTGTTCCTCAGTGAACAAAGTCAGTGAACGCACCGCTGCATTGCATCCACTGAACACAGACAGAAGCTGGAAAACAGTCAGAGCAGCTGATTGGCTGAGCTGTTTGTTCAAATAATGATGATGTCAAACTGACTGTAGTTAAAACATGCCAACATCCAGCGTCATTCTCTGGGTTTTCTTTCCTTTTTTCTAAGTGAGTTCTAACTAGTTCATGACAATTAGTGGAAGAATTAAGAATTATAACAACTTCACCAGTGTTGTATAAAGTACCTGAAAGTGACACTTGAGTAAAAGTACAAGTATCTTATCATAAAACTACTTTGGTAAAAGTTAAAGTCTCCTTTAAGAATATTACTTTAGTAAAAGATTTATTTTGTACTTAAAGGCACATTTTGTAGGATTTTGTCAATTCTTTTAGCCGAAATTGAGATAAATCACTAATGACAATAATAAAAACATGTCTAATCATTGCAGACAAAGACCTTGTTTTATTATTTT
>NW_013952538.1:1255495-1256574 GCF_001266775.1 Austrofundulus limnaeus
AGCTGTTTATATCTCCATGGTCGCGGGTCGCCACTACAGGCAGCCGCCATCTTGTCTACGAAGGCTCATAAAGGACAAACTGCGGAGGCGGCGTCAAAAACGGTTTTAGTTGTAATACTATAAATGTAATATTTGTTGTCTGTCATTGTAGCTGGGATAATTTTACTGATTAAAACTCATAATCTTACCACTTGAAACATCACTAGCCCTGAAGCTGCTGGTAGACATTGCAGTTGGAATTATCAAAGGTTTTTGACTCCTGAGAGACACCGTAGAAACTCCTTTGTGTTTGGAAGTGGGGGGGTGGGGGGAGGACCAGAGAGGATGATTCAACCACTCAACCACTAGATGTCACCGACAACAACAAATCCTACACACTGTGCCTTTAAGTATCAGAAGTAAATTTCTGACGTAAATTATACTTAAGTAATAAAAGTAGAAGTACTGAGTAAAAATGAACGGTTAGATTTTCCAAAATACATTTATTGGGAGGTGACCTCTTCAAAAGATATTTTTTCTAAAGGTGTGCAGCTGTGATGGATTATGCACAAACTAAATACAGTGTCAGAATGGTATTTTTTTATACTTCTCATCCAACCACAATTAAAGTCACTATCTAGGAGCCAAAGGTTTTCAGGATAGTATTTTTTTAAACAATAACAAGCTGAAATGAAATGGGAGAAATAACTTTCTACCTTTTTTTAAAAAAATGTAGTGAATAGAAAGTACAGATAATTGTGTAAAAATGTAAGGAGTGGAAGTAAAAAAATAGGCTGAAAAATAATTACTCAAGTACAGTACAGATAACCAAATTTTCTACTTAAGTACAGTAACAAAGTATTTGTACTTAGTTACTTTACAACTCTGAATTTCACATTCCATTTCATCCTGGACTGACAAAATCAAGATGTCGTGTGGACTTTACTTACTTTACTTTAATATGTTTGTACTTTAAGTCATTATAACAACCATATTCATCAAATGCCATCTGTTAAAGATAACAGAAGGGACGTTTATCGTGTGTGTTTGTGTGTGTGTGTGTGTGTGTGTGTGTGTGTGTGTGTGTGTGTGTGTGTGTG
>NW_013952538.1:1256791-1258148 GCF_001266775.1 Austrofundulus limnaeus
TGTGTGTGTGTGTGTGTGTGTGTGTGTGTGTGTGTGTGTGTGTGTGTGTGTGTAAACAAGTACTCTTATGACCAGGATGTAAGAAACTGGCAGAGTTACCAACCCCTCCCTTGGTAAACAACGCAGCTTTCTCCCAGTCAACTCATGTTAGAACAACCATCACCTAAACTCTGTTCAGTGCCTGTTTTTATTGTTAAACAGTTGTTTTCTTCATGTACAATTTAGTCTAAAACAAAACCACAAAAACACTTTTTTTAAAATGCATTCATTTTGATATTTCTAATATTCTCATGAACGCAGCAACACACATACATTTTTAAACCTATTTTTCCATGTGGGGTTGCAAATAGCTGATACAGTGCCTGTGGTTACTGTGTGAGAGGTGAGGTACACCCTGGACGGGCTGAACGTCCATCACAGGGAAACAGGGTTGTGTATCTATCAGAAACAAGAAGACAACCATTCACACTTTCCATATCTGGCCCAGTGAACTGTTTAGTACCCCCTTTATACTTCTTTGTGATCCAAACAGCTGGAATAGAATAGAATAGAGTAGAGTAGAATAGAATATTCCTTTTTTGTCTCTCAATGAGGAAATTCCTGTGGATCAACAGCAAAGTAACCGGCAAATAAAACTATACAACTTTGAAAAAAAATACTGAATGAAAAACTTTACATTTTTGTTAATAGACTGTGAAGAAAAATATACAGTATACGATTTTTCTTTTAGGATAAATTGCAACTGTACCGTTGTGATTTTAGAGTGTAAAAACAGGTTAAGTAGAAGAATATGGAGATGTGTGAGAAGAGCAGGACTGTTGAGAATACATTTGGTTTATTGGGAGCAGTGTTAGTTGGTCAGTGTAACAGATACTGATGTTGCTTCTTTGTGTATTTGGGTTTCAGCAGTTTTGTCACTGAGGAAACCTGTTGCCTCCACGACCCGACTATGGATAAGCAGAAGAAAATGGAGATGGACCAAGTACAGCCTGTGCAATAGGCATATCTCAAAAAAAATAGTAAACTGCAATAAATGTTTGGCACAAAGGTTTGCTTTTATGAATTTTGTCAGCATCAGTCTGATAAACAAAATGGTCCCCAGATACCATTTGAAATCGTAACAACTTGGTGAGTGGAGACAATGTTGTACAACTGCAATGAGATATAGCGGGTAAAATAAGTATTGAACACATCAACATTTTTCTCAGTAAATATATTACTAGAGGTGCTAATGACATGAAATTTTCACCAGATGTTGGTAACAACCCAAGTGATCCATACATACAAAGAAATCAAACCATAAATAATGAAATGGTGAAATAATGTTCTTTCCACTTCTGAATTATGGCCCCAACAG
>NW_013952538.1:1259084-1260498 GCF_001266775.1 Austrofundulus limnaeus
TCTTAAGTGTCAGTCTTACTTTAAGTGAAGTGTGGGAGTAAATCTTAAGTGTCAGTCTTACTTTAAGTGAAGTGTAGGAGTAAATCTTAAGTGCACATGCACTCAGTATTTTCTCCCAAAGCCACACACAAATATCCGCCTTTTAGTCCAAAATTATGCGCAGTTCTTTTTTTTAACCTTTGTTTCTTTTGTATATTTCGAATTAAACCTGTTTCCCACTGGGGTTGGGCATAATCGTATCGTGTGCAATTAATTGTCAGAAAAACATTAATCAGTTATTTTTTGGCACTTGATGATTAATACGATAAATGCCACCAGACGGACTGACTGGAGATTTCACCAATCAGTCCACTCGGTTCTCTTCTCTACTTCAAATATGACAAACATAAAAAAAAAATTTTTTTTTTGTAATTCATTTATCAATCAACACATTTTGAAATTTGATTTATAGCCTGAAGTCTGTAATTTTGACACAATTTGGAACAGATTTTTATGAAGAGCAAATCTTTCCCACTAAATTGATCATGTGATCAGGACATAAGGGTGTCCAGAGACTCCAGATGATTAATGGTCAAATTAATCGTTATCGGCTAAATACCACAATTAATCATGATTAATTTTTTGCCAATATTGCCTAACCGTATTTTCCACACCTTATAACAGTCAGGTGTGGAGGAGGACAGCTGTAATCTCTGTCTTCAGTCCATCTCAGACCTCTAGTGTCAACTCTGAACCACTTAGAGTCCTCTGGAGCAGTCTGAACTTTTCTTCAGAGTAAGAGTGATTCTTAGACTTAAGAATTTTGATATCTGGCACTTACACTTAAGTCTGAGAGTAGGAGCAAATCTAAGATATTTTCAGCACTTAAGTCTAAAAATCCACTCTAAGAAGTTTGATAAATACGGGCCCAAGCATGCAGTACTAGAATAACTAAGGGTGCTGCTATCTTTCTTCATGTTCATTTATGTCATCTTCATGTCTGTAAGCACACACATCATCACTGGATTTAGTAAATTTAATTTGACATGAATGAATGACCAAAGGACGCTTTAAAGAGTAACTTACCACAAAATTAACTTTTTTTAGCTGATAAACTGTCTAGAATGTGTCTAAAATATTATTTATATGTGGCCAGGACGACAGAACGTGACAGGCAGCTAGCATTAGCATAAGTGATGCTACATGGAGAGTGACCACAGTATCACAGACAGTTACATCTCTGAATGTCTGAGGTGGAGGATTTTCACCCCACACCAGCCTCGGACAGAGGAGGAGGAGCGCTCCGACAGCCTGACAGAAAAAAATAAAAGCATACAGCTGCAGCTGCTCATCGCTAGTTTAAATCAGGAATAAAAGTGTTGGGTGTTGTTTGACTGAAGTTCGGTCCGGTTCGCTACCTCCTTGGACGTTTACC
>NW_013952538.1:1260603-1262896 GCF_001266775.1 Austrofundulus limnaeus
CGTTAGCATGGCTAATAATAGCAGAAGCTCCGTTGTACAACCATATGAGACCCAGAGGCAGAGTCGTGGTCGCAGCTTTCCCCCCCCACAACCTGCGCTCACTCTGCATGCTGTTACCAGAGCAGGGAGCAGCAGCGGTCAAAATACCTCAGAAACTCGAACAAATAGGCTTTAACAAGGCTTTAATAAGCTAAACAATAGAGGTACATGAGAAAACGTGTTCATAATGAATGAAAATAAATATATAATTAAATTGTGTCTATGTAGGTCTCAAACCCTGGTCTCCCACTTTTTGGTCCAACACTCTACCCATTACCCTATTGAAGGCCTGTTGTGAAATGAGCTGCACATTACACAACAACAACCATGATGGCTTTTTTTTTTTTACTGAGGAGGTGGAGCTTCACCCGGGGGTTGCTAGGTGAGGGGCTGAACGCAGGTTCAGGTGGGTTGTCGTACCACTTGTGACATCACAAAATGACAGAAGTATAAAACATGTCGTTAATATACATTAAAAATACATTTACTTACAGTAAATATGCCCCTGGGTACATTTTTTGGTCCTAGGACTGTTTTTTTAAGAAGTACATACCCAAAGTTGAGTAAAAAAAAACCTTTAAAAAGTGAATTTTGCACAATAGGTCCCCTTTAAATAAAAGTATGGTGGTATAAAAACTAAAAATTTCAAGTGGTTGTGTTAATACTTCATTTTATCYTGCTTTTATCATTTTCAACATGTTTTTAAATACTATTTTTGTCAGAAAAAACGAGCTAATATAGCAAAATAAACATGCACCTACGGCGGGTCCATTAGTGCTTCAAATATTACTTTTAAGTTAATTTTATTGTTTTGTGATATTAATAATGCTAATATATTGACATATTGTTCTTTGGAGGACCCGGCCTCCTGTTTTGGACACAGCCTTAAAATTACATGCAGCAAGCTTCATCCTGTCTAAAATTATGACTAGAAATCATATTCATATTGATTTTTAGCGATATTTTTACAGGTTGGTTAGGGATGTTTTGACTGAGCCAAATTGTTACACATCCCTTCACATGTAAGGCTTTCAAACTTTGTGCAGCTTGCACCTTCCTTTCTCAAGTTATGACTAATATTCATATTTATATCTATTCAAATTGATTTTTAGTGATCTTTTTATGGGCTGGTTAGGGATGTTTTGAACCAAATTTTTTCATCCCTCCATATGTACAGCATTCATATTTCAAGTTATAACTAAAATTAATGTTAAAAACATAGGAGCTTCCTGCTCACATCGACCAAGCTACTTCCGCTGCCCCCAGCAGCTTCTTCAAACCCCACCGTCACTCTGACTAATCACATCGTGGGACAGCTGCGCCCATAAAATCTTGGGTCAACTCCGCTTATAAAATAAGAAACTCCTACTTTGTGACTGCAGAGAACCCTTTCTTGAATAATGAGGGAGAGGGAGAATTTAAGGCAACTTTTATTATTTTCTTCAAAGTCAAAAGTTTAAATACACTTCATTAATATTTGGTACCATTGCCCTTAAATTGTATGACTTGGGTCAAACGTTTTGGGCATTGATCTATATTACTGGACTGGACATCACCTATAGTCGCTATAGCTAGCGACGCGCCTTCACAGGAGCCATTGCTACGCATTGAGTCATGTCAACAAAACGGTAGAGTTTCAATGCGGGATGTGTGCCAATCTGTCACAAAAATACACTCATTTCTTATCCGATTTCTATAACATGTGGCTTAAATTAAAGCTGAGAAAATTGCCGATGTTGTGATATATAAGAAAACATGTATTTGCTCAAGAGATAATTCTATAAGCAGTCTGGGAACTTTTTGGTTTTTGCTGACGTATTTACAGTAGTAGCCCATTTCTGTCATTAAAGACAAATTTGCTCTTCCTACTAAATTACTAATTACTAAATTTTTTATTAATATTGTTATTATGTTAGGATAACATTGTGAGAGGTAAATATAATGGACAACAGTAAAATTACCTTTACTACTACTAGGCTGAACTGTGTAGATATTACTGGTAGCTACTGATGTTCTGTCCAGTCAGTACAGTATATCCTGTAGTTTGTGATTATATATCAGAGTAAAAAACTCTGTAACWTTTTTGTCCCTCCACCGTACATTTCATAAGCTAAGCGGTGGAGGGGCCGACCACATTTATTTTACGACCAGCTGAAGGAATTTGACTTTAGTCACTTCAGCGCGAATGAAGAACCAGGAAACAAATGCAAAATTACACACACACACACACACACACACACACACACACACACAC